>NC_061508.1:361116868-361279799 GCF_022539505.1 Lolium rigidum | reverse complement strand
CACCAACCAAATAAAATCAAAGAAGGAAGAAAATCCATAAATTGCAAAACCCTAAAAACCCTCACATATGCCCTATGGCATTTTTATAAATTTTGACCCTAGACCTATTTGGTCTTCACCATTAGTTGAATAATGTTATTAAACACTTATTACAACTTGTGGAACCAGGGTTGCACATTTCAAATGAATTTCCAACACTTTTCCCACTCACATGTGATGATGACCAAATCTGCCAATTTTAGTCTGATCACCACTTTGAGCCCCTGCAATTCAATTTTCCCAAACCAATCTTTGCTAACTCTTTGCACCATTTCAAAGTCAACATCAAGGTGAACAACTTTGATGAAGACCACCCTGCCAAATTCATCTTTGATCACTAGCTATGCTCATCCAAAGTTGCAACTTTATATTAAGATCAACAATCTCCACTTAGCCATTTTGGCCAAATTTTGAAATCTAATTTTTCCACCACCACCTCAATTCATCTCTCGGTCAATTACAACTTATCTCAACCTTCACATATCACAAACTTTCACCTTTTGAACTTTTTCCAATTTGGATAATTTTGCATTTTCCAAATTGGGCACTATTTGCAACTATTGCAAATAGTGATCTACCTCACCTAAATTTAAACCAAAGCTATACTACATTGTTCCCTGGTCCCCTTAAACCCTCAATGGCCACATAGTGGAGCTAAGGAGGGAGAGAGAGCAAGCATGGCATGGCCATGCCGGCCACATCGCCGGCCATGCCGCACCACCCCCTCTCCCCTTGCTTCCCCAACCCTGGCCCCTGCGCCACAGCATGCCACCGCCTCTCCTACGCCACCCTAGCCCAGCCCTGGTCGAGGAGGAGCTCGACAACGCCCAGACCAGCACGCGTCCACGACGCCCTGGACGCCGCTCACGTCGCGCGTGTGCCCGACGCGGACACACACCGGCCACGCGCCGCGCCACGACCTCGAGCACCCCCGGACCCCCTGCGAGCACGTTGAGCATCACCGTGACACCGCAACGCTCCCAGACACGCCCTCGACCAAGACCCGCAACCGCCGTCGCCGGAGAAGAGAACCCTGGTCCGCCGCGGACGCGACGGACACGGAAGCAATGCGACCTAACCCAGCCTCCCCGACCGCGCTCGTCGCCGTCAAACGCATCGCCCGGCGGAGGAGAACCCGACAGCACCCTCGCCGAGCCCAACCGCTCGCCGGAATCGCCGCGAGCATGTCGACTTCGCCGCAGCCTCCACGGTCGCTCGCTCGCCTATAAAAGGAGAGCTCCGCTCGTCGATCTGAGCACACCATCGCCTTCCCCTCTTCTCACTTGACCGCCTGAGCCACTCCACCGTCGACATTCCCCACCGCAGCCACCCAATCGCCACCTCACTGCCGCCGGACGCCGCGGAAGATCGCCGTCGATTGAAGCCGATCCAGGAGACGCCGCCGGTGCCAGGAGCTTCGCCGTCGTCCACATCTACATCACGCACACTGCCAGCCACCGCGGGAGCCCCGGTTAGCTCTCCCACCCCCTAGGCTCGCCGCCGGAACCTCGGCATCTCGCCGGAGGAGACGATGCACCTCAGCCGTTAGATCCCTCTCTAATCCTACGCTCCACGTCACCCCGTACCGTTTCGGGTTTAAACGCCCACTGACGGGTGGCCCCCACCCTGTCAGCAGGCCCGCGCGCACTGGATGCGCTGCTGGGCCGTTTTTCTCTGTTTAAACCGTTTCGGCCCACGTTGGTTTCCCGCCGGCCTGTTTAATTCAAATTCGTTTTAAACATTTTCCAAACAATCCAATACTGCACAAACTTTGAAATTAAATAGTTTCAAATTGGCTAAACCAAATTTAGTGAATTTGATATTGTTGGAAAGCCACTGAAATTCTCTACAAAAAATGCCACTGGCCTCTTGGTCAATTTCTTTGTAGAATTAATGTGACAAAAATAACAAGCCAGGGACTTTTCCCTATTCAAATAATTCTTAAAAATCAACCAAAATATATATTAAGTTTTTTCCAACTCTAATAGCTCACCTATGACTTACACTAATTGTTTATGCAATAAAATGGTGTGGTCACTTTGAAGGATCATGCCATGGTTTAATGAATGGATATTATGGCTAGTTTAACTAGTTGATATTATCCAAAACTAGTAGAATTAAATTGTGTGAAGTACTACACTTCATTTAAACTTGTCTCACATGAATTCATGGGATGTTTGGACCCCTGGTCCCAAACTCTCTTATATGAATTACTTGAGATTTAAATCAAAGGTAGAGTTATTTAAATGGTATGAGGTGATCCACCTCATTTAAATCATTCTCCCAAATGATGATGATGATGAACATTTGACTTAGGTCAAGATGAGTTCATCCATGATTGTTGGAGAAATTAAATCTTAAGAAGATTTCAATGAGAGGAAATTATTCCTCAAGAACCCTATGGAAACTATCATGTATATATGGAATACAAATTCTATCTAAATCCCACAACCCATGCACCCTAGTTTATTTATGTGTGTGCATAGAGTAGTTTGTGTGTTTATTTGTGATGTGTGGAATAGCCATTGAATTAGTGAGTAATTATACTCGTATTCAAATTTAGACGGTAGCACCGGAGAGTACGCCGAAGAAGAAGGTTGCTACCAGGAGGAGGAGGAGGAACAGTTTGAGAACTACCAAGGCAAGCTAAATTACTATGCAAGCTTTTACCCTTGCAAAGTGCAAAGCCCCTTGGGGCAAGGCACCATGTTTCTTACCTTTTCTTATATGAACCTATCCCAAGTTTTTGCCTTACAAGTTTTTACTTGTTTTCCAAATGAGTTACTTTTATAGTTAACTTTGGTCAAAGTACAAGTTGAGTCCTAGAGTAGTGAGTTAGTCTTCTTCCAAGCAAAGCAAGTTAGCACCCCTCATGAATTAGAGCTAGTGCTAATAAACTAAACTTGACTACTCTAGATGGGAACCTTGTGATTTTGAAAGGATTTTGAAACCTTGGAATGAAGATGCATTCCATTGAATGATTTTTGAAGGTGAATATGACCAAGAGAAGATGGTGATTTTTGATAAAACATGATGTTGGTTTGAATGCGATACCTTTCCAATTCTCAAGTACCCCCACAATACCTGATTATGGGTAGGGCTTAACCGGAAGTTTATGCGTCTTAGTATGGGTTCCCTCTAAACAAGCGTCATCGGGGTTATGCCGAAAGCTGCCTCTACCACAAAAGAAACGATACGATATGATGCGAAATGAGGTGAATGTCCGGCCCAAGCCCTGTGCGGTTCCTGGGTTGACGGTTGGTCTTCACCGGGAGGCCAAGCTCATGGGGAGAGGTGCTCATACTAGGGTTCGTAAGTGAAAGGTTATGGTTGATGATCCGCGTATCGTGTTACGATTATTCGGGGAAATCCCGACGGATGAAATCAAATGTTGTGGCACAAGTGTGCAACCTCTGCGAGTGTAAACCTATTCGAATAGCCGCGTCCACGGTTACGGACGGTTGGAAAGGCCATACCAGTTTCCGATGTCATATCTTTGAAAATGATGTTGAAAGGTGATGGTGAAATGACTTGTGGTGGATTGAATTGAAATCACCACTTGAATGGTGGGAATGACACTAATGTTCCCACTTGAGTTAGTTAGCACTTGAGTAAGCTTTTATCAAAACTTTGTGAACTAAAACTAGCTTTATGCAAATACACTAGAGCTTAGCAAACCCTACTAGAATGTCTAGCACTTACATTAGTATTGAGTTTGCGAGTACTCAACGTACTCACGGCTTTGTCCCCTGGCTATTCAAATGGCCAGAGTATGAAGATGAACAAGGAGATGACCAGCAGGACGCCTACGACAACTAAGCGCCTTCCGACGTCAAGCGTTGGCCTGTGGACTCGAGAGTCCTTGTATCTTACGCTTCCGCTATGTTGAACTATGAACTTGTGTTTGTTCGTTGATCGATAGATCAACTATTCGTGTAATATGGATCATGTGATTCCAAATTTGTAAGACTTATGGTTTGTAATGAATGATGATCGTGATACTTAACTATTATGCCTCGCAACAACAATATTCCCGGGATTGCGATGTATGACATAATAGGCATTCGGACTTAAAAATCCGGGTGTTGACAAGTTGGTATCAGAGCCATTGTTTGACCTTAGAAGACCTTAGTTAGAATGGGCGTTCTGAAAAACTTAACTTTGAAATCAAATGAAAGGAAATATTTGTGAAAACTTACTACACTCTTGTCTTCAGACTTTGCCAAAATTTGATGAATCATGTTCTATCTTGTTGGAATCAACTTAAAACTTTGCCACACTTTGCACTCTCTAACTTACTCATCCAATTCTCTTTCAGATGGAGCCCAATGAACCCATCAACACCAAGTTTTATCAACTTGGGAACGGAGGGAGCTTGATCTTCGAGAACGACCTCAACGCCGTCTCGGACTCACCTTGGCCGCCCACACCCCGAGTTTCACGGGATTCAGGTGGACGACACGCCGGAGGGGAAGCTGCAGTGGGATGATCACCTGCCGACTTGAGGGGCAAGATGGAGCCTCCCACATCGGAGAGGATCCTGTTCTCGTTCCGTGAAAGCAACCGGTTAGATGGACTTGCACGTGCTCTTCGGGAGGCACTTGCTCGTCTTTGTGGCCAGAATGTGGAAGCACTTCGTGCGTCTCGCTACGCACACCTCGCGAGGCGTGACTGCTGACGGGAGTACCCATGGATGCTGCCACTCGCACCCGGAGTTGAGGCACCATGCTGGATCACTTGGACTTCATGCTCTACCGGACTCGGAGGGACCTCGACGCCTCTCGCGCTTACGCGAACCGGACCCATGCTCACATCACCGAGCAGGGTGAGGCGATCAAGCTACTCAACAACGACCGCAGAAGCCTTCGCCAGCAGCGTGCCAAGAAGGACGCTACGATTCGCCGCCTTCGCGACCGGATCGCGTCACTTGAGGCCACTGTCACGGCCCAGGAGGATCAGATTCGTCACATGGAGGAGGATGATGAAGGCATCGACGTTCAGGGAGGAGACGCCTTCCTGAGCGACGATGACGACTTTGAGGAGGACGAGAACACCGAGGAGGAGGACTACGAGTTCCTGGAGGCAGGACCCGACGACTACGTCCCGATTGATATCGATGATGAGGAGTAGTTGCACTAGTTTCACTTATAGTAGGTGTGAGTTGTATCTCGTCCCTTGTATCGTAGCATGAGAATGGTTCTTAAAACCATTGGAGTATGTGTGTAGTTTGTACTATGTGTTGCATGAATGAATGAATGTTATGTTTGTCATGAAAAGATTACAAGTTTTTAAATGTTTTTTTAAACTTAACCCACAATGAACCATAGAATGTTCCCTCTTATCTCCTGATCTTCTATATCTTCAGATGGCCCCTCCGAATCGCACCAACGACGCGATGATGCAACTTCTGCAAACCTTGCTTGCAGACCGGGAAACCGAGAGAGCCGAGCGACAAGCCAACATCATCGCCTTGCAGAACATCGCCAACCAAGGCCATGGAAATCATGACCACCCCGGATCCAAGCTCAAGAACTTCCGAACACCAACCCTCCGGTGTTTAGCAAGACCGAGGAGCCCCTCGACGCCGATGATTGGCTCCGGACTATGGAGAACAATCTGGAGGTAGCTGGAGTGGAAGCCAACGAGAAGGTGTTGTTCGCCACTCACTATCTCGACTTGGACCAGCTCGCGCTTGGTGGACAAGTACCCGTGCCATGAACGGAGGTCAATTCATGACTTGGGAGGATTTCAAACTCAAGTTCAGCAAGTACCATGTACCCCGGGTCTTATCAAGAAGATGAGGGATGAATTCCGTGAACTCGAAACAAGGTCGCATGACGGTGGTTGAGTACCGCGACAAGTTTCTCACCTTGTCAAGGTATGCCCCGATGAGACCGACACCGTTGAGAAGAGGAAGGAGAGATTCCTGAACGGGCTGCATGATGAGATGCGGACTGTCCTCGTCAACATCCCCTTCGCCGACCTCGAAGCCCTTGTTGACTCCGCCATCCGGATGGAGGGCAAGTTAAACCAAGCCAATGAGAACCGCAAGCGCCGCATGGCGAATCAGAGTGGATCAAGCCACCCCCAAAAGTTTCGCCCTAGCTCAAGCGGAGGTTTCACTCCGAGACACAACAAACCCCCTATGCAGAACTCTCGCCCCGGTTATCAGAACCGGAGTGGAGGAAACTCCAAGCCAGGAGGCTACAACAACAACAACAACAACTACAACCGCGCTCCACCCCGAGCCCCTAACAACAACAACACCAACACCAACACCACCCCCAGAACCGGAAGCAATGCCATTCCCGTTGCGAACAAACAGGACAAGAGCACTATCACTTGTTATGAGTGTGGTGTAGTGGGGCACTACTCCAACGAGTGTCCCAAGCGTCTTGCCAAGCTCGCCGGCAACACCGCTGCTCCTGCCCAGCAGCAACGCCGTGTCTCCACCGGCAAGAAGTTCGCCCCCAACAACCCCAATAACCGCAACGGCCGTCTCTACCACATGAGCGCCGAAGAAGCCCAGGAAGCACCAGATGTTGTGCTTGGGTATGTTTTCTGTCAACCACACCCCTGCCAGAGTGTTGTTTGATTCCGGAGCATCGCATTCTTTTGTCACTCGAAGACTTTGCATCAACAAGTAAAATTCAACCCCTCGGTTTGAAGCATGTTATGATAGTTCAAATCCCCGGATCAACCACCAAAGCCAGAAAATTTTGCAAAAATGTACCCATCATAATACATGAGGTAGAATTCTATGCCAATCTCATCATTCTGGGAACCAAAGGTTTAGAAGTTGTCCTAGGAATGGACTGGATGTCCAAGCACAATGGGTTGATAGACTGCGCCAAGAAAGCCATAACCATGACTAGCAGCACCGGTATCGTAGTTGAACACGTCTCTGAAAAACTACCCCGAAAATTTACCTGCAACCAAAGTGTATCCAAGCCAACTCTGGATCAAATCAGGGTCGTGTGTCGCTACCCTGATGTGTTTCCAGATGATCTACCCGGTATGCCCCCGGACCGGGATATCGAGTTTATCATCGAGTTAATCCCCGGAACTGGACCCATCGCCCAGAGCCTACAGCATGAACGCAGCCGAACTTGTGGAGCTGAAGAAGCAAATAGATGACATGTTAGCCAAAGGTTTGATTAGACCAAGTGCATCCCCCTGGAGATCCCCCGTCTTGTTTGTCGACAAGAAGGATGGTGCAAATCGTTTATGCACGGACTATCGTAAGCTTAACGATGTCACCATCAAAAACAAATACCCCTTACCCAAGATCGAAGACTTGTTTGACCAACTCACCGGATCCCGAGTTTTCTCGAAGATTGATCTTAGAACTGGATACCACCAACTGAAGATCCGAGCCACCGACATTCCAAAAACTGCCTTTACCACCAGATATGGGTTGTATGAGTACAACGTCATGTCGTTTGGATTGACCAATGCCCCCGCTTATTTCATGAATCTCATGAATAAGATCTTCATGAACTTCTTGGACAAATTTGTCGTTGTTTTCATTGATGACATTCTGGTCTACTCCAAGTCCGAAGAGGAACATGAACAGCATTTGGAGATTGTTCTAGAAACCCTTAGACAGCACCAATTGTACGCCAAGTTCAGCAAGTGTGAGTTCTGGCTGAAGGAAGTTGGATTCCTGGGACACATCTTGTCTGCAGGAGGAATTGCCGTAGATCCCGCCAAGATCAAAACTGTTATGGAATGGAAAGCCCCAACCACCCAAACCGAGGTCCGTGCTTTTCTTGGATTAGCCGGATATTACCGCAGATTTGTAGAAGGTTTTTCGAGCATCGCTCGACCAATGACCCAACTGTTGAAGAAGGACAAGAAGTTTGAGTGGACCGATAAATGCGAAGAGAGCTTCCAACAGCTCAAGAGTAGACTGACCACCGGACCAATCCTAATCATGCCTGATATCGCCAAACCCTTTGATGTATATTGCGACGCCTCCAAGGTTGGTCTTGGATGTGTGCTTATGCAAGAAGGCCAGGTTGTATCCTACCTTTCAAGACAACTCAAGCAACATGAGCAGAACTACCCAACCCATGACCTCGAGCTTGCAGCCGTGGTCTTAGCCTTGAAAGTTTGGCGTCATTACCTCATGGGTAATCGATGCGAGATCTACTCCGACCACAAAAGCCTCAAATACATTTTCACCCAGAAAGAGTTGAACATGAGACAACGCCGATGGATCGAATTGATCAAGGATTACGACATGGAGATTCACTACCACCCCGGCAAGGCCAATGTGGTAGCGGATGCTTTGAGTCGACTGCCGTGCGGTTGAACTCCATGCTCGCAACCGAACAGCCCAGTTTGCACCAAGAGTTTGAACAGTTCAGACTTGAACTCGTTAGTGAAGGATTCCTAGCCAACATAGAACTGCAACCCACCTTGGTTGGTCAGATCAAGGAAGCCCAGAAAGACAACGCTAGCATTGACGGAATCAAGAAACAGATAGCCGCAGGAAAAGCCCCCGGATTCACCATTGACGAAGCCGGAGTGCTTTGGTACAAAGAACGTCTCTGCGTACCATCGGACTCTGACTTGAAACAAGTCATCCTGCAAGAAGCCCATGACACCCTTTACTCAATCCACCCCGGAGGTACCAAGATGTACCAAGACCTGAAGGAACAATTTTGGTGGCACGGAATGAAGAGAGAGATCGGTAGCTATATCGCTAAGTGTGACATCTGTCAGAGAGTTAAGGCAGAACATCAACGACCCGCCGGACTGTTACAGCCACTCCAGATTCCAGAGTGGAAATGGGACTCCGTAGGAATGGACTTTATCACCGGACTGCCCAAATCCAGCAAAGGCAATGATTCCATATGGGTAGTGGTCGATAGGTTGACCAAAGTCGCCCATTTCATCGCCGTCAAAACCACCTATCAAGGCCCCAAGTTAGCTGAACTGTACATCTCCAGAATAGTCGCTTTGCACGGAACCCCCAAATCGATAGTGTCAGATAGAGGATCACAGTTTACCTCAAGGTTCTGGCAGAAGGTGCATGAAGGACTAGGCACTCGCCTAAATTTCAGCACCGCCTATCACCCGCAGACCGACGGACAGACCGAGAGAGTAAACCAGATACTGGAAGACATGCTTAGAGCATGCGTACTGGAATACGGATCCAAGTGGGAAGACTGCCTACCTTACGCCGAATTCTCATACAACAATAGTTACCAAGCCAGCCTGCGAGATGGCCCCCTTTGAAGCCTTGTACGGAAGGAAGTGCCGTACCCCCCTGAACTGGTCAGAAGTCGGAGAGAGTCAAGTTTTCGGCCCGGACGTTCTTCGCGAAGCCGAAGAGAAAGTTCACAAGATCCGCGAGTACCTCAAGACTGCGCAATCCAGACAAAAGAGCTACGCTGACAAAAGACGTCGGGAGATGACCTTTGAGATCGGAGATTTCGTCTATCTCAAAGTATCCCCCTTGAAAGGGATGCAAAGGTTTCAGCTGAAAGGAAAGCTTGCACCTCGCTATGTGGGACCTTTCCAAGTCCTCAGCCGCCGAGGTGAAGTATCTTATCAACTCGGAGTTGCCTGAAGAAATGTCGGCTGTGCACGACGTTTTTCACATCTCACTTCTCCGGAAATGTCTTGAAGTCCCTGAGAAGACCGAAGTGTTCAAGAACATCGATCACCGATCGGTGGATATCAACAAGGATCTGACTTACCGCGAAGTGCCGATTCGCATCCTAGAAGAAGCATACAGAACCACCCGCACCCGAAGCATCAAGTTTCTAAAGATCCAATGGAGCAATCATACCGAGGATGAAGCCACATGGGAACGCGAAGACTTCATGAAGAAGGAGTACCCAGATCTCTTTAGTACCTAACTTTCTTTCTGATCTCGGGACGAGATCTTTTGTAAGGGGGAAGGGTTTGTAACACCCCAAATTTCAATGAAAAGAAAGTTAGAGATTTCCAGAATACAAATTTTCAAACCAACAAAAACTTTTCTGTTGCATATAGTACCATGCATAGGACTTGTGCATTTGAGTGATATGCCATGATGATTGATATTACTTGTATTAGATGTGCTCTAAAACCCTAGAGTGATCCTGTGAAGATCACCAACCAAATAAAATCAAAGAAGGAGAAAATCCATAAATTGCAAAACCCTAAAAACCCTCACATATGCCCTATGGCATTTTTATAAATTTTGACCCTAGACCTATTTGGTCTTCACCATTAGTTGAATAATGTTATTAAACACTTATTACAACTTGGGAACCAGGGTTGCACATTTCAAATGAATTTCCAACACTTTTCCCACTCACATGTGATGATGACCAAATCTGCCAATTTTAGTCTGATCACCACTTTGAGCCCCTGCAATTCAATTTTCCCAAACCAATCTTTGCTAACTCTTTGCACCATTTCAAAGTCAACATCAAGGTGAACAACTTTGATGAGGACCACCCTGCCCAATTCATCTTTGATCACTAGCTATGCTCATCCAAAGTTGCAACTTTATATTAAGATCAACAATCTCCACTTAGCCATTTTGGCCAAATTTTGAAATCTAATTTTTCCACCACCACCTCAACTCATCTCTGGTCAATTACAACTTATCTCAACCTTCACATATCACAAACTTTCACCTTTTGAACTTTTTCCAATTTGGATAATTTTGCATTTTCCAAAATTGGGCACTATTTGCAACTATTGCAAATAGTGATCTACCTCACCTAAATTTAAACCAAAGCTATACTACATTGTTCCCTGGTCCCCTTAAACCATCAAGGCCACATAGTGGAGCTAAGGAGGGAGAGAGAGCAAGCATGGCATGGCCATGCCGGCCACATGCCGGCCATGCCGCACCACCCCCTCTCCCCTTGCTTCCCCAACCCTGGCCCCTGCGCCACAGCATGCCACCGCCTCTCCTACGCCACCCTAGCCCAGCCCTGGTCGAGGAGGAGCTCGACAACGCCCAGACCAGCACGCGTCCACGACGCCCTGGACGCCGCTCACGTCGCGCGTGTGCCCGACGCGGACACACACCGGCCACGCGCCGCGCCACGACCTCGAGCACCCCTCGGACCCCCTGCGAGCACGTTGAGCATCACCGTGACACCGCAACGCTCCCAGACACGCCCTCGACCAAGACCCGCAACCGCCGTCGCCGGAGAAGAGAACCCTGGTCCGCCGCGGACGCGACGGACACGGAAGCAATGCGACCTAACCCAGCCTCCCCCGACCGCGCTGTCGCCGTCAAACGCATCGCCTGGCAGAGGAGAACCCGACAGCACCCTCGCCTAGCCCAACCGCTCGCCGGAATCGCCGCGAGCATGTCGACTTCGCCGCAGCCTCCACGGTCGCTCGCTCGCCTATAAAAGGAGAGCTCCGCTCGTAGATCTGAGCACACCATCGCCTTCCCCTTTTCTCACTTGACCGCCTGAGCCACTCCACCGTCGACATTCCCCACCGCAGCCACCCAATCGCCACCTCACTGCCGCCGGACGCCGCGGAAGATCGCCGTCGATTGAAGCCGATCCAGGAGACGCCGCCGGTGCCAGGAGCTTCGCCGTCGTCCACATCTACATCACGCACACTGCCAGCCACCGCGGGAGCCCTGGTTAGCTCTCCCACCCCCTAGGCTCGCCGCCAGAACCTCGGCATCTCGCCGGCGAGACGATGCACCTCAGCCGTTAGATCCCTCTCTAATCCTACGCTCCACGTCACCCCGTACCGTTTCGGGTTTAAACGCCCACTGACGGGTGGCCCCCACCCTGTCAGCAGGCCCGCGCGCACTGGATGCGCTCGCTGGGCCGTTTTTCTCTGTTTAAACCGTTTCGGCCCACGTTGGTTTCCCGCCGGCCTGTTTAATTCAAATTCGTTTTAAACATTTTCCAAACAATCCAATACTGCACAAACTTTGAAATTAAATAGTTTCAGATTGGCTAAACCAAATTTAGTGAATTTGATATTGTTGGAAAGCCACTGAAATTCTCTACAAAAAATGCCACTGGCCTCTTGGTCAATTTCTTTGTAGAATTAATGTGACAAAAATAACAAGCCAGGGACTTTTCCCTATTCAAATAATTCTTAAAAATCAACCAAAATATATATTAAGTTTTTTCCAACTCTAATAGCTCACCTATGACTTACACTAATTGTTTATGCAATAAAATGGTGTGGTCACTTTGAAGGATCATGCCATGGTTTAATGAATGGATATTATGGCTAGTTTAACTAGTTGATATTATCCAAAACTAGTAGAATTAAATTGTGTGAAGTACTACACTTCATTTAAACTTGTCTCACATGAATTCATGGGATGTTTGGACCCCTGGTCCCAAACTCTCTTATATGAATTACTTGAGATTTAAATCAAAGGTAGAGTTATTTAAATGGTATGAGGTGATCCACCTCATTTAAATCATTCTCCCAAATGATGATGATGATGAACATTTGACTTAGGTCAAGATGAGTTCATCCATGATTGTTGGAGAAATTAAATCTTAAGAAGATTTCAATGAGAGGAAATTATTCCTCAAGAACCCTATGGAAACTATCATGTATATATGGAATACAAATTCTATCTAAATCCCACAACCCATGCACCCTAGTTTATTTATGTGTGTGCATAGAGTAGTTTGTGTGTTTATTTGTGATGTGTGGAATAGCCATTGAATTAGTGAGTAATTATACTCGTATTCAAATTTAGACGGTAGCACCGGAGAGTACGCCGAAGAAGAAGGTTGCTACCGGGAGGAGGAGGAGGAACGGTTTGAGAACTACCAAGGCAAGCTAAATTACTATGCAAGCTTTTACCCTTGCAAAGTGCAAAGCCCCTTGGGGCAAGGCACCATGTTTCTTACCTTTTCTTATATGAACCTATCCCAAGTTTTTGCCTTACAAGTTTTTACTTGTTTTCCAAATGAGTTACTTTTATAGTTAACTTTGGTCAAAGTACAAGTTGAGTCCTAGAGTAGTGAGTTAGTTTTCCCCCAAGCAAAGCAAGTTAGCACCCCTCATGAATTAGAGCTAGTGCTAATAAACTAAACTTGACTACTCTAGATGGGAACCTTGTGATTTTGAAAGGATTTTGAAACCTTGGAATGAAGATGCATTCCATTGAATGATTTTTGAAGGTGAATATGACCAAGAGAAGATGGTGATTTTTGATAAAACATGATGTTGGTTTGAATGCGATACCTTTCCAATTCTCAAGTACCCCCACAATACCCGATTATGGGTAGGGCTTAAGCTGGAAGTTTATGCGTCTTAGTATGGGTTCCCTCTAAACAAGCGTCATCGGGGTTATGCCGAAAGCTGCCTCTACCACAAAAGAAACGATACGATATGATGCGAAATGAGGTGAATGTCCGGCCCAAGCCCTGTGCGGTTCCCGAGTTGACGAGTTGGTCTTCACTTGGGAGGCCAAGCTCATGGGGAGAGGTGCTCATACTAGGGTTCGTAAGTGAAAGGTTATGGTTGATGATCCGCGTACTTGTGTTACGATTATTCGGGAAATCCCGACGGATGAAATCAAATGTTGTGGCACAAGTGTGCAACCTCTGCAGAGTGTAAACCTATTCGAATAGCCGCGTCCACGGTTACGGACGGTTGGAAAGGCCATACAGTTTCCGATGTCATATCTTTGAAAATGATGTTGAAAGGTGATGGGAAATGACTTGTGGTGGATTGAATTGAAATCACCACTTGAATGGTGGGAATGACACTAATGTTCCCACTTGAGTTAGTTAGCACTTGAGTAAGCTTTTATCAAAACTTTGTGAACTAAAACTAGCTTTATGCAAATACACTAGAGCTTAGCAAACCCTACTAGAATGTCTAGCACTTACATTAGTTTGAGTTTGCGAGTACTCAACGTACTCACGGCTTTGTCCCTGGCTATTCAAATGGCCAGAGTATGAAGATGAACAAGGAGATGACCAGCAGGACGCCTACGACAACTAAGCGCCTTCCGACGTCAAGCGTTGGCCTGTGGACTCGAGAGTCCTTGTATCTTACGCTTCCGCTATGTTGAACTATGAACTTGTGTTTGTTTGTTGATCGATAGATCAACTATTCGTGTAATATGGATCATGTGATTCCAAATTTGTAAGACTTATGGTTTGTAATGAATGATGACTGTGATACTTAACTATTATGCCTCGCAACAACAATATTCCTGGGATTGCGATGTATGACATAATAGGCATTCGGACTTAAAAATCCGGGTGTTGACAAGGGCTAAGCCGGTATCCTCAGGAGAGGTATACCGGAACCGGATAGGAAAGACACCGGGCTACCGGAAAGCAGAGCAAGTCGGCAGGACTGGTCAAAGATCCTCTCCAGAGCTAGAAGACAAAGATGAGCTAAGCAAAGTAGCTTTAAAAGAAGGGCTGACGATAAAGAGGAGGATGACGGTCAAAGAAGCCGGAGGACGTCAGCATCCCTGATTAAAGAAGACCCCGGTGTCATCTATGATTAAAGTAGCTTTGTAAAGTAGTTTGTCTAGTCAAAGATGCCTTTAGGGTTTCTTGCCCTGTAAGCCACCCTCTCCCCTATATAAGGAGAGGGGGCAGCCCTCTTCACGGGCACGCACGAAGGGAGCTAGGTTTAGAAGAACACATGTACTGAGAAACTTGTAACCTGTTGAGATCAATAAAGAAGATGATCTAGAGCGAGTTCTTCCTTATGTCTTTCTTCTTCAACCTCTAGCCTTGGCTAAGTTCTTGAGGAAACCATCCGGAAGTTCATCCCATCTAATCGCAAACCCTCCCCCGAATCCTCTTGCGTCCATTCGGCCCCAACTTAAGCCATCCTATGGCATCTGTCTGTTCACCACGACGACAGCTCTTGATGAACTTGTTTATTTACAAGACTCCTATGCATAGGAAGCATGTTAGACTTAAATGTGTTTTGAATTTGCCTCTTGATGCTCTCTTTTGCTTCAAATACTATTTCTTGCGAATGCATCATTAAAACTGCTGAGCCCATCTTAATGGCTATAAAGAAAGAACTTCTTGGGAGATAACCCATGTGTTTATTTTGTTACAGTACTTTTATTTTGTATTTGTGTCTTGGAAGTTGTTACTACTGTATCAACCTCTCCTTATCTTAGTTTTGTTGCATTGTTGTGCCAAGTAAAGTCTTTGATAGTAAGGTTCATACTAGATTTGGATTACTGCGCAGAAACAGATTTCTTGCTGTCACGAATCTGGGCCTAATTCTCTGTAGGTAACTCAGAAAATTATGCCAATTTACGTGAGTGATCCTCAGATATATACGCAACTTTCATTCAATTTGAGCATTTTGATTTGATCAAGTCTGGTGCCTCTTAGAAATTCGTCTTTACGGACTGTTCTGTTTTGATAGATTCTGCCTTTTATTTCGCATTGCCTCTTTTGCTGTGCTGGATGGATTTGTTCCATTGACTTCCAGTAGCTTTGGGCAATGTCCAGAAGTGTTAAGAATGATTGTGTCACCTCTGAACATGTGAATTTTTGATTATGCACTAACCCTCTAATGAGTTGTTTCGAGTTTGGTGTGGATGAAGTTTTCAAGGGTCAAGAGAGGAGGATGATATACTATGATCAAGAAGAGTGAAAAGTCTAAGCTTGGGGATACCCCCGTGGTTCATCCCTGCATATTTCAAGAAGACTCAAGCATCTAAGCTTGGGGATGCCCAAGGCATCCCCTTCTTCATCGACAACTTATCAGGTTTCCTCCCTTGAAACTATATTTTTATTCGGTCACATCTTATGTATTTTACTTGGAGCGTCTGTTTGTTTTTTTTTGTTTTTGTTTGAATAAATGCTTGTGTGGGAGAGAGACACGCTCCGCTGGTTCATATGAACACATGTGTTCTTAGCTTTTAATTTTCATGGCGAAGGTTGAAACTGCTTCGTTAATTGTTATATGGTTGGAATCGGGAAATGCTACATGTAGTAATTCTAAAATGTCTTGAATAACTTCATACTTGGCAATTGTTGTGCTCATGTTTAAGCTCTTGCATCATATACTTTGCACCTATTAATGAAGAAATACATAGAGCTTGCTAAAATTTGGTTTGCATAATTGGTCTCTCTAAAGTCTAGATAATTTCTAGTATTGAGTTTGAACAACAAGGAAGACGGTGTAGAGTTTTATAATGTTTACAATATGTCTTTTATGTGAGTTTTGCTGCACCGGTTCATCCTTGTGTTTGTTTCAAATAACCTTGCTAGCCTAAGCCTTGTATTGAGAAGGATTACTTCTCGTGCATCCAAATCCTTGAGCCAATAACTATGCCATTTGTGTCCACCATACCTACCTACTACATGGTATTTCTCCGCCATTCCAAAGTAAATTGCTTGAGTGCTACCTTTAAACAATTCAAAAAAATTCACCTCTGATTTGTGTCAATGTTTTATAGCTCATGAGGAAGTATGTGGTGTTTATCTTTCAATCTTGTTGGGCAAACTTCACCAATGGACTAGTGGCTTCATCCGCTTATCCAATAATTTTACAAAAAGAGCTGGCAATGGGATTCCCAGTCCCAAATTAATTAACAAAAATAGACACTCCTCCATGGTATGTGATTGTTGGACGGCACCCGAAGGATTCGGTTAGCCATGGCTTGAGAAAGCAAAGGTGGGGAGGAGTGTCATCATAATAAAACTAAAATAAAAAGGCACTCCTTCATGGTATGAGAATGTTGGCGTGCACCCGAGGATTCGGTTAGCCATGGTTTGTGAAAGAAAGGTTGGAAGGAGTGCCACACAAAAATAAAATAAAATGGGAGCCGCTCTTTGAAGGTTTGTCTGGCAAGGGGGTTAGAGTGCCCACTACCATTCGTTGACAACAACATACACCTCTCAAAATTTTACTTTTATTGCTCTCTATATGTTTTTAAAACCAAAGCTCTAGCACAAATATAGCAATCAATGCTTCCCTCTGCGAAGGGCCTTTCTTTTACTTTTATGTTGAGTCAGTTCACCTATTTCTCTCCACCTCAAGAAGCAAACACTTGTGTGAACTGTGCATTGATTCCTACATACTTGCATATTGCACTTGTTATATTACTTTACATTGACAACTATCCATGAGATATACATGTTACAAGTTGAAAGCAACCGCTGAAACTTAATCTTCCATTGTGTTGCTTCAATGCCTTTACTTTGATTTATTGCTTTATGAGTTAACTCTTATGCAAGACTTATTGATGCTTGTCTTATTCATGAAAAGTCTTTGCTATATGATTCATTTGTTTACTCATGTCATTTACCATTGTTTTGATCGCTGCATTCATTACATGTGTTTACAATAGTATGATCAAGGTTATGATGGCATGTCACTCCAGAAATTATCTTTGTTATCGTTTACCTGCTCGGGACGAGCAGAAACTAAGCTTGGGGATGTTGATACGTCTCCGACGTATCGATAATTTCTTATGTTCCATGCCACATTATTGATGATATCTACATGTTTTATGCATACTTTATGTCATATTTATGCATTTTCCGGAACTAACCTATTGACGAGATGCCGAAGGGCCGGTTCTGTTTTCCGTCGTTTTTGGTTTCGAAATCCTAGTAAGGAAATATTCTCGGAATCGGACGAAATCAACGCCCAGCATCTTAGGATCACGCGAAGCTTCCAGAACACCCGAGAGAGGCCAGAGGGGGGCCACTGGGCCACCAGACGCCAGGGTGGCGCGGCCCAGGCCTTGGCCGCGCCCCCCTAGTGTGTCACCACCTCGTCGACCCTCCGACTCCGCCTCTTCGCCTATATAAAGGTCCCTGACCTAAAACTTCGATACGGAAAAGCCACGGTACGAGAAACCTTCCAGAGCCGCCGCCATCGCGAAGCCAAGATCCGGGGGACAGGAGTCTCCGTTCCGGCACGCCGCCGGGACGGGGAAGTGCCCCGGAAGGCTCCTCCATCGACACCACCGCCATCTTCATCAACGCTGCTCGTCTCCCATGAGGAGGGAGTAGTTCTCCATCGAGGCTCGGGGCTGTACCGGTAGCTATGTGGTTAATCTCTCTCCTATGTGCTTCAATACAATAATCTCATGAGCTGCCTTACATGATTGAGATTCATATGATGATGCTTGTAATCTAGATGTCATTGTGCTAGTCAAGTGGATTTTACTTATGTGATCTCCGGAGACTCCTTGTCCCACGTGTGTAAAGGTGACGAGTGTGTGCACCGTGTGGGTCTCTTAGGCTATATTTCACGGAATACTTATTCACCGTTATGAATGGCATAGTGAAGTGCTTATTTATATCTCTTTATGATTGCAATGTGTTTTGTATCACAATATATATGTGTGCTACTCTAGTGATGTTATTAAAGTAGTTTATTCCTCCTGCACGGTGTAATGGTGACGGTGTGTGCATCGTGTAGTACTTGGCGTGGGTTATGATTGTAATCTCTTGTAGATTATGAAGTTAACTATTGCTATGATAAGAATTGATGTGATCTATGCCTCCTTCATAGTGTGATGGTGACAGTGTGCATGCTATGTTAGTTCTTGGTGTGATTGTGTTGATCTATCTTACACTCTAAGGTTATTTAAATATGAACATTGAATATTGTGGAGCTTGTTAACTCCGGCATTGAGGGTTCGTGTAATCCTACACGCTTAGTGGTGTTCATCATCCAACAAGAGGGTGTAGAGTCTAGCATCTATCTATTTATTCCGTTATGTGATCAATGTTGAGAGTGTCCACTAGTGAAAGTATGATCCCTAGGCCTTGTTCCTAAATATCGCTATCGCTGTTTGTTTCATCGTTTTTCTGCATCTATACTTCCCGCAATATTACCACCATCAACCACACACTAGTCCCGGACAGCAAAGCACTTTTCCGGTGCCGTTGCTACTGCTCGCATTTATTCATACCACCTGTATTTCACTATCTCTTCGCCGAACTAGTGCACCTATTAGGTGTGTTGGGGACACAAGAGACTTCTTGCTTTGTGGTTGCGGGGTTGCATGAGAGGGATATCTTTGACCTCTTCCTCCCTGAGTTCGATAAACCTTGGGTGATCCACTTAAGGGAAACTTGCTGCTGTTCTACAAACCTCTGCTCTTGGAGGCCCAACACTGTCTACAAGAATAGAAGCACCCGTAGACATCAGCCTCCTCGGCTCTAAGGCTACCAGACTTTGCGGCCTGGACTGGGCGAGTCTCGGATACAACCCCCACGATTTATCTGACCTCAACGAGCCCTTCAGCGAGCAGGAAATCAGGGACGCGGTATTCTCGCTTCCTTCCGTCAAGGCTCCGGGCCCGGATGGTTTCATTGGGGCATTCTTCAAGAATTGTTGGGACAACATTAAAGTTGACATTGTGGCTGCGATCATTCACATGTCTCACTTACGCGAGGGGTGCGCGAGCCTTGTCAATTCGGCCAACATCGTCCTCATCCCCAAAAAGCCCGACGCGTCTTCTGTGGGGGACTACCGTCCTATCAGCCTCATACACAGCCTATCGAAGATCTTCTCCAAGCTCCTGGCCAACCGTCTTGCGCCCGTTCTGCCCGACATCGTATCCAAGTGCCAGAGCGCCTTTGTGAAGAAAAGAAGCATTCATGATAATTTTCTGCATGTCCAGAACCTCATCAAGGAGCTATATTCCTCCAAAACGCCATGTCTTTTCCTCAAGCTTGACATCTCCAAGGCTTTCGACACTGTTGGATGGGCCTACCTACTCGAAGTTCTCACGGCTCTGGGCTTTGGTCAGATTTGGAGAGATTGGATATCTCTTTCTTTAGCTTCGGCCACGTCTCGTGTTCTCCTAAACGGGGACACCGGCTGCCCTTTCAGCCATAGGAGGGGTCTTCACCAGGGCGACCCTTTGTCCCCTATGCTCTTCATCCTTGCCATAGATCCCCTGCAGCGCATCCTGGCCAAAGCGACCCTCCACGACATTTTGAGCCCTATTCGCTCGCGGACTACTAGATGTCGTATCTCCTTGTACGCGGATGACGCTGGCATTTTTGTGCATCCTATCAAGGACGAACTCCAGGCCATTTCCTCCATCCTGGACTGTTTCGGCAAAGCGAGTGGCCTCATCACCAATATGAGCAAGACCGAGGTCTTCCCGGTACGATGCGACGAGATTGATCTCGTTGACATTCTCGTTGACCTACCCGCAAAAATTGGAACCTTCCCTGGGAGGTACCTCGGCCTTCCTCTTCACTTCCGCCGCCTACGGAAGATTGACCTCCAACCTCTCATCGACAAGATCGCTGGAAAACTGCCGGGATGGATGGGCAAGAATCTGGCAAGACCTGGAAGGGTAACTCTCGCCAAGTCGGTCCTCATGGCGACCGGGATCTACCATGCCACCGCTATACCTTTGACAAAATGGGCAAGGGACAAGATTAATAGGATTGCCAGGAACTTCATTTGGGCCGGCGACGACGGAGAGCATGCGGCACAAGGAAAAGCGCCGGTAAGCCGGAAGACCGTCTGCAAGCCTAAGGGGCTCGGTGGCCTTGGAATGCCTGATCTCGAGAGAACGGGGCGAGCCCTACGCCTTCGTTGGCCATGGTTGAACTGGACCGAGCCGGAGCGCCCCTGGGCAGGCTCCCAACTTCCCTGTGACGAAAAGGACTTGTCCCTTTTCAGGGCCTCTACAAGGATCGACATCGGAAACGGTGAAACAGCTTCTTTCTGGCATGATAACTGGTGCACACGCGGTCCTCTTGCCTCCTTGGCCCCTGACCTTTTCTCTATCACTACGAGGAAAAACCGTTCTGTCGCAAAGGAGCTAAGTGACAACAACTGGGTCCGCTCCGTCGCAAGGATTAACTCCCCTATACAGTTAACGCAATATTTGGAGATTTGGGACATTGTCCAGACCACCATCCTCGACCCGTCGCGTCCGGACTCCATTTCCTGGCTTTTGACCACGGACCGGAATTACAGCGCCACTTCGGCTTACAAGGCACAATTCCTCGGTTCCCACCCAGCTTCACTGCGCAAAAGATTTGGTCCGCGCATGCTGAGCCAAAGTGCAAACTATTTGCCTGGCTTGCTCTACACGGAAAGTTACTTACCGCAGACATGTTAGCCATCCGAGGTTGGACCCATGACCCTGTCTGTCCGCTTTGTCGACGTGCGCCCGAGACGGCGGTGCATCTCTGTAAAGATTGCCCCTTTTCCGTCGCCATCCGGAACATGGCCAAATCCCGGGATAATGATGACTCCGCCGACTCCAGATCCTCCTTCATCTCCATTTCAGATTGGTGGGACGACATGCTTACCGGAAAGCCTCGCAAAGAGCAAAGACGTATCAGCGGGCGTTTCCTCTATGTTATGTGGAACGTGTGGAAGGAAAGAAACCATCGTATCTTCACCGGCCTTCGGCTCACATACCCGGAGGTTGCGGATCTTGCTAGGGAAGACATTGCACAGCGTGAGTGCGCCTTTACCACCTTCGGGCAGGCCATCCCGCCCGAGCCAGATTAGTTTTTTGCCTTTTTTTTGGTGGGTTTTTGCTATGTTACTACCTTAATCTAAACATACGCCTCCCTGTACAGTTTGGTTCGTTTTTTCCCCTTGCTTAATGAAGAGGCAGTGCTCCTGCCGGTTGCTCCAAAAAAAAATTACGCTATGTACGGTTTTAGAGAAAATTTCTTTATTTTGGAAAAATCTACCGGTACGCGCTACATTGGTGACACTCCCGTGCGGCGCGTTAGAAAAAATGCATCGCTGCCCTTAATAGCTGATCCTGAGTTCCTCGACCACACCTTATCCCGAGTTCCCGACCACACATCGTCTCTTCCTGAAACCATGACAACAAGTTGCTACCGAGCACGCAGCCACGTGGGAGGCCGCAGTCGCCGCTGAGTGCTGAGCCACGCGGGAGGCCGTTGTTGCCGCACGAAGCAGAGGAGGAGGTTGTCTTCGCCGCCGAACACGAAGCAGCGGAGGAGGCCGTCAAGTATGGAGCAGCGGGGAGGCTGTCGCTGCTGCCAAGCACGGAGCAGCGGCGGAAGTCGTCGTTGCCGCTGAGCACGGAGCTACGGTGGAGGCCGCCGACCACGGAGCTGAGGTGGAGGCCACGCCGCCGAGCACATCGAGCCATGACGCCAAGAGGAGGAGGCTTCCGCCGACATTGAGGCAGCGGGAAGGCGCGCAACAAGCACGTGGAGTTGCGTGCCTAAGGAGGAGGTGTGTGTTCATCTACTTTCTCCATTCATCGGATAACAGAGCTCGGGTTTGCTGCTACGTGGAGGTAGCTGCACTAGCCAGTACCTAGCCGTGTGGAAAAAACCGGTTCACTCGCCCCCCGCCCCCCTCCCGCGACGGGCGAACGCTAGCGCGCCCTTCCCCAAACCTCCTCCTTCTGCTTCCCCCGACCATTGGCACTAGCGAAGGCCGCCGGGCATTGCCCGCGCGGTCCTGGCGGCAGCGGGGGATCCCTGGCGGTGGCAGTGCGACTCGGCTAGTGGTCGTCCGTCACGGCAGCGTGAGACCCGTGCTTCGGGTGGGAGGAGGGGCGACAGGATGCACGTTGGCGGGGTTTGCTCGGCCAGATCTGGGCCCAGTTCTGTGCGTCTAGTGTGCCGGTGGTTCTCCCTGGGAGGCAGATAAGGCGTGTCGGGGGTGGATGGGTGGCTGCGGCGTTTCGGTCGGCCTGCAGCAGCGTAGCACTGGGGCTTTGCGGGCCAGTGTGGGCCTGGCCGGGCTAGTACGGGCCTGGTTTGCCCTCATGACCATGTTCGGTCGGCTACTGCAAAGGCATTGGAGGTAGCCCCCCCCCCCCCCATGCGGCTACGGTGCTGCTACCCCTGTCCCTGTTGCATCCCTTCTGTTCCTGTAGGCCCTATTCCGGTGACCATAGTGAGACGGAGAGGATGGATACAAGACCGTGGTGGCATGTGTTGGTGGACGGCATGTTAGGTGGAGCATGTCGGAGTGTCCGAGATGGTGAGTTTGGTGGTCGGGAGAAATCCTTGTCAGCATGTCCACACTGACGCAGTGACGCCTGCGGGTGCCGCCTTGCCTCCCTGAACGGCGTTGGATGTACCTCTTCCCCAATCTCTTCCACGTACTGGGGGAAACCCTAGGAGTTGTTCGGGTAGCATCAACGTCATCGTCGCTTCCTTGTTGATGGTGTTGCTTGGTATGCACCATTTCAGTGTGCTAGGAGCGTGGTGGTACTTCTCCGGAGGGCACAACGGATGCGGGTCATCCTCGTTTTTGTCGATTTACCGGTGTTGGCATTAGTTTCTTTTTTGCTTTTTTTGTCTTTTCGTTTGTGCTTGGTTGTTGTGCTTCGATGTATCGCGTGGTTCCTATATTAATATAGGGGAGCAAAAGACTATTTTAAGGAGGTTTGTTGCTACGTCCACCGCCGTGCTCTTCCGAGTCGATGCAGCAAGCATCCGCTCCATGCCTCCATCGGCGACAGAAGTTTGCAGCGAATGAAGTCTAGCACCATTTCTTGAGCATGTGCGGTTGTGCGCCTAGTGCAGGTAGACAACCATAGTAGGCTTTTGGTGGAGTAATTAATCTGAACATTTCTCCTATAATTACTAATGCATGATGTTGAATTGTTGACGGTGTTCTCGGGCCTCTACAGCTTTATTTGTTTTCTGACCATATAGTTCTTGAAGTTTCAAAATAATATTTAGTTCTTGATAGCATCTAATGATGTGGTGATGTGTGATATAGACACTTTTGCCTAACAAAGTCATTTTTTAGACGGGCCAAACCATAAAGGGTCTACGCATGTAGTTTCATAGGAAGGTGGTAGCAGCCGCGGTAGGGAGGTGCTATAGGCTAACCTGGTGTGTGTGGCACCCTAAAAAAACCTGGTGTGCGTGGCCTTGGAGCCTCACACCACAAGATGGGTGTTGGAGCGGCGCAGCGTGTTTTTTTTCGTTTTACTTTTTTTCTTATTTTCTTTTTGTGTTTTTTCAAATTTCAATTTTTTTGAAAAACTAGATTGTTTTCAAAATCTGAACTTTTAAAAATTTGAACATTTTTCGAATATGAACATATTTCAAGCTTGAGCATTTTACAAAATAAACATAAGTTTAAATAATCCATAGCGGTATTAGTGCTTGTTTCATCGTTAATTAGAGCACCTGTATTTTTCTTGTTCGTTTTACCGCATCAGAGGTTATCGGAATTTCATGGACCATTCCAGATTTTTTTTTCCGGCCAGATCTCGCTGGCACTATAAAACACCGTCGGAGATACTCTAGGCTGAGTAATGCAACAAGTCAACCAAGCAGGTCCTTCATGTAAAGCACAATGCATTGTCTACTTTGTACTTTTTCCGTCTCACGAAAGTTGTCTAAGATTTTTTAAATAGGTGCATCTAGATGAAATTTAGTGTCTAGTTCAAAGTTTAAAATAGCAGGCTATGCTTTTTAGTGTCAATAATAAATAGAGTCCGCCCGAGGCTTACTCCATACGGATGCACCGTCGGTTGTACGGCGAGAGAGAGAGAGGGGCTTGCCATATTTGCTTTGCGGAAAGGCTCACATTTCAGGTTCTTGAGGTATTGTTTAGCAAACAAAGTAGCAGAGCATGGAAAGCGACCGAGGTAGCCAGGTGCGTGCATGCCGATGCCGCCACCAAACAAACAGCGACATTTCTGACAGAGACCGGCCGGCACTGTGCTGAATCCGGCAACCACCCGATCGCAATCTCACCGCTCCTGTTGTTATCGAGAGGATCGAGCCAATTCTGCGTCTTCATGGATTCGAGCGGCAAGCTAGAATCTTTTCTTTCTACTAGCACAGTGGCCCTCGCATTTGCGAGGGCATCGCATATATTTTTATGTAATTTTTTGAGAACTAAGAGAGAGGCGATGTTTCCGTCGATAGCGAGACACCTGTGGTGACTTCGTTAATTTCAAGATCCAATCCACCGGCTCAGTCTTTCGGAGGTGCTCATAGGGGTAGAATGTGCGTGTGTGCGTTCATAGGGGTGAGTGCATGCGCGTGTATGTGAGGGTCTGTGTTTGTACTGTGTTTCTCAAAAGAAAGAGTAGGTTTTACAGATACTCATATCACACAATCACAACTGATTATTATGAAACTAACTAATTAATTCTATATCGACCATATATATTAACGTAAGTAACTATAACTTATTCGGTAAATATCTCTACTGGCGTGTGTTGCATTAAACAATATGTTCTACCAAAAATGAAGCTATGTTGATCGTGGTGCATTTAAGTTCATATATGCAGTTCTATTCTATCTGTTGTGATTGGTTTAGGTACAATTATAGCAAAAATATTTGTGGTACATCTTTGTATACTGACAGCTGGCATTGCATGTATACTCTATTCATTGACACATCTCAATTTTTCTATACTCTACTCAATGACGTATCTCAATTTTTCTATACTCTACTCATTGACGCATCTCAATTTTTCTATAATCTACTCATTGACACATAAATAAATAAATAAAATTAAACTTAAATCTGGTGCTGCATGCATTTTGGTTGTCATGTACTAAATTCAATATTTGCAGTCCAACATTGTCATTTACATGTCCAATCTTGGAGTTGTTGCTCTCGGAGTAAGTTGATTAACATATCATTAATGAACACATGTTGGCCTTGGCTCGGATTTAATTTTGCTAAGATATGTCGAGATCACATATGGTTATGCTTGCTAGTTAGATGGAGTTGGCCGATACTATTAGTCCTAGAAATCTCTGCCTCTATGTTCCTCTTTTTTTATTTACGTATTTTGAAACTACACGATATATTACCTTGACACACAAATCCACATATTATACGTTCAAATCTTTGATTAAATCATAGCAGCATTTCTTTTGAAAACACAATACAGTCGGAGATGCTCACAATATATACATACACTCACGCCAATGAACACATACACGCACATCCTACTCCTATAAGCACATCCGAACGACCAGGTAAATAGGACTAGTTTAGATGATGTGGACTAATGTGGTCCCTGAAAAGTGGATGCCACATGTTTTTTATGGCTCATAATTTTGGGTTTACCTAATACACTATCAAGTAGTGGATCATAAAAAGAAATGGCTTTCATATTAAATTTTAACGCGTTGAATACACATTTTTTAAATTATTTCATGGTCATATGTAGTTAAGCCTAGGAGTACATCATTATTTATTTGTATGTTCTAAATACCACCTATATATGTGAATTGTTCTCTAACTATTTTTCTTGAAATTTATACTCCCTCCGTTCCAAAAAGATGTTGTAGATTTGTCTACATATCGATGTATATATACATTAAATAATGTCTAGATACATACAAATTTAGATAAATTTACGATATCTTTTTCACACGAAAAGAGTATTATTTTACGGATTATTTAATTAGTATGGTAGTGTGCCTACATAAGCCACAAAAACCTTTTTTCTACTTTATGCATGCCAAATTCTATTATCACACAATGGAAGGTACGAATTGACTTCAAACCGGTCTATATGTATTTTCCTTGCAAACAGTTGATATGCATACACTTCATCTCTGATAAGCAAAAATAGTTCACGTATGGATGCACTTAATCAACACACTAAAGTTTGTAAGAGAAAAAAGAATATTCAAGTGTATGTATTGGAGTCAGACATTCAATTAGCTTTTACATTAGTTTTGGCATGGAGTAGTATGGCCCGTGGACTCTTGCTTTTGGCATGAAGTACGGAGTAGTATGGTCCGTGAACTCTTGCTGCGTGGAAAAGGACTAATTGGACTAATCATGTTACGGTATGTAATGGTTTTAGACTCTTTTTATTTTGTTTTCATACGGAACGGGGCATGTACGTGTCAAATATGACATATCTTATATGTCAAAAAAAAATGTGCGTACATATTATATATTACGTAAACTCTTTTAATCCTGACCATTGTACGTGTCAAATATGACATATCTTGTATGTCAAAAAAATATGCTCGTACATGTTAATATGCTCGTACATGTTACGTAAACTCTTTTAATCCTGACCATTAAAATAACAGATCTAACAGTTAAAATAATTATGATGATGTGGATCAATGTAGTGTCTCTATTTTAGACTATTATTTTGCTTTTAGTATATAATACATAGATAGATTCTTTGAACATAGGAAAATTTAACGGTGATAGTGTTGATAGATGGATACGCTAGGATCTGATCTTATTTCATTGAGAGTTAATAGAACTTGTTTCGAACGTACAAAGACCTCCAATTACTTGCAAAATGTGTTTCATTTTTTTTTTTCAATCAAGGAGCATAGCCCCAGCCTCTGCATCCAAAGGATGCACATACCTTTTTTTTATTAAATTATTCGCAATGCCTTACAAGGGGAATACAAAGATCAACTCGAAGCCTCCTTCCTAGCGGCAACTCACTATACCTACGATGAAGGGGGGACCATGAACAAGGCCATACTCCCTGACGGTACACCAACACACATCATCTAAAAAGCAAAACCCTGAGGGTGTGCCATTGCACACGTCGCAGAATTCGCAACCGCCATCTCCAAGCGAGATCAACGTATTGACCGTGCCAGGCCTGCCGTCGATGTCACCATAACACCAAACAACTCCACCATCCTGCCCGCATCCAGCAGTCCTCGCCCGTCTTCGAAACCCCGCAGCTCCACGCCGCTAAGAATCATCGACGACAGCGTGGTAGATGAACACCACTCCACCAAAAGCCACCTCCATCCAGCCGCTGCTCCAAAAACGATGCCTCAAGAGGTATCACGACGCAAGGAGCGTCGTCATCGTCCGATCCTGGCTGGATCTAGAGTTTCCTCCGGAGCAGCACGAGTGAGTTCCCGCGGACTGCGACGGCGATGCCTTCAAGAAGGAAAGGACGCATAATGCCGCCATCGCCCGTCAATCTTGACACGGTTTTCACCGACAGCCGCGAGTCCCTAACTCGGCGAGAACAAACGGAGAGGCCAACAAAGATGATGCCTTCGCAGGGGAACGACGCTAATAGCCGCCGCCATCATCTGCCAAGAACGAAGTCAAGGCGCGGTGTTCACCGGTGGCCCCTTCGCCGCTAGCTCGTCGTCGACTAGAGCTTCATCGCCGGGGTAAAGAGATGTCATGATCCGCCACCCCAGCAACCAACCGACCTCCTCCGGCGAAGAACAAGGCCGCCTCCACCGTCGAACCCAAGGCTGCTGCCCCCGGCGACCTCGTACCGCGGGAGAAGCCCAAGATCATCGCCCCGCACCGGCGCGAGGCGTAGGGGATGGCGTTGTCCGCCGCCACCAGCCACCACCGGCTTGCTGCCGATGGGAGGCGGGGAGGCCGCAGCATAGACTAGCCACCGTCCCCGTCCATCTGCGGGAGGCGGGAGGGCCGCCGTCCCTCCATCCCCGTCCGACCCGCCCAGCCATCCGGGAGGGGGAAGGGTCGCCGCCGCCGCGTCGTGAAGGCTCCATGGCCGCCGTCCACGCGCGTCACGAGGAAGGGCTGCCGCCGCCACGCCCCACGGGCTTTGCCCGGCGGCGGCGGCGGAAGGGGCCTAGGGTTTGGGGGACGGGAGGAGGTGGGGGTCGCTTATATAATTGAATCAACAGATTACGTGATGGTACCATCCAGCGGATGACGCGTGGCATGCCACACTGTGAAAGAGCACACGCCTATGTTTCGTATTTTTCTAAGAACCCCCTAATATTACCTTAACCTGATGGTACCATCCAGCGGCCGATTATAACAAAAATTCTCAAATCGAGCGAACCCTAGCTCCCGAATCAGGCGACTCCGACGGTGACGACGAGGCGTGGGCTGTAGCGGTCGGGCGGGGAAGCTGAAATAGGTTTTCCACTTCGGTGTGATAGAGAAGGAGGTAGTTCACTATGGAATTGAGGCGGAAGGCAGCCTTGCGCAATGGAGAGATCTCTGCTGGAGTCAGAGGGAGCGGCGCGGACAACGAGCCGTGGGCGATGGCGACCTAGTTGTGCATTGGGAGCATCATGTTAGCAATTTCTTCCACCAATGATTTCTTCTTATTTGCTGATTGGGGATGTGCACCTGTACTAAATGTTAGGTGTACGTGCACATGTTCTTCAGCAGTTAGAGGTCGTGCATCAGAAGCAACATCAGTGCAAGTGTATGATGAATTAAGTTATATTTTAACGAATTTAGTCATGACGGCGGCATGCTTTTCTGCTCTGGCTGGTGCGTCAACAACGAGGCGGCCCACCTCAGCTCATCGCTGATCCTTTGCTGTCCTCCCACCTATGGTTGCTGCTGCGCACGACCCTGTCGAGGGAAAAGTCCCGTCAACCGCATCAGGGATGCCGGGTGGCCTCACGATGATGACTTGCTTATTGTAGAGGAAGATCGTGACGAGGAAGATGGCGGGTGACCACGGGTGGCGCCGACCCCTGGCTTCTCCTCCTTTGTGAGCAGCGTGTTGGAAATGGAACATGGTAGGGGGCATGAGGAATGGGCGGTGGGTCACCGTCGAGGGCTCAACGTCAGCGTCACTATCTATAGCGCCGTCGACGCCGCCCGTCCAACGAGTTCTAGGAGGACCTCTAACTGCTGTTCAATTTGGCTCCAGGGGAATTTTCATAAAATTACAGAGCCACATCTTGGCCAGCGTGGCATCCAACTGTCCAATTCAAACTCTTTTGAGATTTTTTGCACCCGCATGCATGTCAAGTTCTGGATAAGTGAAACACATTTTACAAGTAGTTGGAGGTATTTACAAAAGTTCGAGACAATTTTGTGTAGCTATTAGCTCTATTTGATTCGAGTAAGACATACTCCGTACATATCACCTGTTCTGGCTATACAAGATAACACCAGACGATGCGGAGCTCAACTTTTCGTGCCACATACGTAGGATCAGTACACTGTACGTGCAACGCAAACGACGAGAACACTGAACATGAAAAACACTAGGCGACATTCCTCTCTTCTTTTTCCTGTCGGGCCAGCTAAAGGCACAAATAATTGAAGCAGAATAGCGGCGGGCGTCGAGCACGATCTGCAGATGGCCGTTCTCGCTCAGACTGTCTGTGCGGAAGATGATGGTCGACGGATTCCTTCGGGCGAACATGTCGTGTGTGCGAGATCGGACGGCTGTACGATATAGAGGAACGTCACACACGTATGTTTGTGGATAAGACTGTGATTCCCTGTTGGTGCTTTGCTACACCTTGGGTCCTTGGCAGACCGGCAGACAGCACAACTTTTCTTTAGTTGCTCCTGCAGAAATGCAGTGGATAGGCCAAGGACGACACAGTGTATCAAGCGCTACTAGTCCCCTGGGTCTACCCATGGCTAGCTTTCGGCGGTTCCAAAAGTTCTTCAAAATTCTAAACTATTTTCTAAAATTCTGACAAAATGACAGTACAGTTCAATACAACTTCAGTGACACTAGGACTCCGAGGCAGTAGCGAATCTAGGATCGAAATATAGATTAGGGTGAAATGATTAAAAGTAGAAAAAATTGATGCAAAAAATGTAAATTTTCTTTTGTAGGACCATTCAAAAAATACATTATGTTTTCTTTATGATTTCTACCGATATTCGATGTGATGAAATGACAATAATTTTGTTAGCACCATAATTTTCAAAGGTACTGGTTTCCGTTTATACAACTGGAAAATTACTATTTTTTTTTTTTGTAAATCACACTACATGCATTGGTCCATCTTATATAATGAATCGTCGTCAAGAAATTGATGAGTTGCGGTACACGTGTTCCGACCTGATGTGCGGTGGCGCGTCGAGGGAGGCGCAGAAGGCGTCGACATCCACTACTGGGAAAAGGCTTATAGCCGCACGGCTTACCGCCGGCGGTTTATAATTTTTTTCGCCGGGGGTAATCCCAGATCGGCAGAGCAGCATTTACCGCCGGCGGTTTGGCCCAGAACTGCCAGGGGTAATCCCATTAGCGTGATAGACAATGTACTTTGTAGATACCTGTATAATACGTATCCCTGTAATCTATGTATTTGTACGATCTACCCATATATATATGAGAGAGGCCGGCCCTATTGGGTGCTGTGCAATACCCTACCAAACCCTACTTTATCATGGTATCAGAGCGGAGGAATTGATCCGCCGCCGCCGTACGCTTCCGCCTACAACTCGAGATCGATCTCGATCGTTTCTGCGTCGTCGCCGTAGCGCCGCCGCCTACTCCTCATCACACCTGTGATGGCCCCCAACACCACCGGGTCTCTCTCCACGACCGCGTCCTCCTTCCTCTCCAGCGGATCGGACTCCGGTTCCGCCGGGCTCTCCAGCAGCGGGAAGGCGACCATGGCGTCGCGGATACCTACCACGCCCATCGTCATCAACAACGCCATCACCATCCGGCTCACCGCCGAGAATTACCTCTATCGGCGCACTCGGATCGTTCCGATCCTTCGGAGTAACCTCATCTACGGGTTCGTCGACGGCACACTCCCCGCCCCGACGCCGAGATCGCAAATACCGTGGCCAAGGAGCCGGCTACCGTCCCCAACCCTCTCGTATGGTGCTTGGCATAAGCAAGACCAGGCGATCCTATCCGCCATCGTCTCCTCCCTTACCGAAGGAGTGATTGGGATGGTCATGCTCGCCTGCTACGTCGCAAGAGGCACGGGAGACGCTCGAGGTGAGCTATGCCACGCAGTCTACCTCGCGTGTCATGCAGCTCCGCACCGCCCTCTCCAAGTGCAAGAAGTTGGACAAGTCCGCCAATGCCTACTTCTGCGAGGTCAAGGCACTCGCCGATACTATGGCCTCCGTTGGACAGCCACTCCGACCCGAAGAGTTCAACTCCTACCTCCTTGGCGGGCTTGACAGCGACTACGATGCGTTGGCTGATCGCATTGGTGCTCGTCCGATCAATGATCCCATGCCAATGCGTGATGTTTATGCCCAGAAGCTAAATGCCGAGCAGCGTGCTGAGAATCGGCGTGCCGAGCTTCGTGTCGACGTCCACCACGCGGCCAACTACTCGTCGCGCCAGGGTCCTGGAGGAAGTCGCGCTGCTCCGCCCCCTGCTGGCCGCACCGGTCCCACCCTCCCTGGGATCCAGGTCTTCTGTCTGCTTTCTCTGATGCTGACTGGGCAGGCAGTCCTGATGACAGAAGATCTACGGGGGGATATGCCATCTTCTATGGTGGTAATCTGGTTGCCTGGAGTGCTAGGAAACAGGCCACAGTTTCTCGATCTAGCACAGAATCTGAATACAAAGCTCTTGCTAATGCTACTGCTGAATTAATATGGATACAGGCCTTACTTGGTGAACTTGGAGTCTCTCAACGTCACCCACCTATACTATGGTGTGACAATATTGGAGCAACGTTTCTTTCAGCTAACCCGGTGTTTCATGCTCGCACAAAGCATATAGAGGTGGATTTCCACTTTGTGAGAGAACGGGTTGCTAAGAAGTTGCTTCAGATACGCTTCATCTCCTCCAAGGATCAGCTAGCTGATATCTTCACCAAGCCTCTCCCGCTACCGTTGTTTACTTCTTGTAAGCGCAATCTCAACATTCATGGGAAGGTTGAGATTGAGGGAGGGTGATAGACAATGTACTTTGTAGATACCTGTATAATACGTATCCCTGTAATCTCTGTATTTGTACGATCTACCCATATATATATGAGAGAGGCCGGCCCTATTGGGTGCTGTGCAATACCCTACCAAACCCTACTTTATCATAGCGCCGGCGACGCAGAAATTTGGTCGCCGGGGTAAAATGGGCCGCAGACCCTGGCTGGGCTAAAATTACCGCCAGCAGTTCAAACCCGAACCGCCGGGGATAACAGCAATTACCGTGGGCGATTCAAACCCAAACCGCCGGGGGTATTTGATGCGCGTGGATAGCTCACATGGCATACACTAGCTGCACACGGATCACCCCATCGTACTTCATCTCAACGGTCTATATCTAACCATCCAATGGCCCAACTCTGACCAAAAGAAACACAACCTAGAACCTAGCTATGCCCAAAAACTACTAGCACACCATCTCTGCACACCCACGTGAAGGAAGCTATCTCTTCGCCATCGATCTCTGCGCACGCGTGAAGGCAGTTACCAGTCATCGATCTCTCGCGCGAGTTCTTCCTCCATCTCCTCGCCGCCACCTACTCACGACGCGGCGCCGACAGCCCTCGCCTCCCTCGACGCCGCCGAGCGCAAGGAGGCCTCGGGCGACCACCAGGAGGCCCTCGACCTCACCCTCAAGGCGCTCGCCCCCTGCAGGAGTCCCACGGCGGCTGGTCGCTCCCCGTCGCGCGCGCCCTCCGCCTTGCCGGCGCCGCGGCCTACGGCCTCGGCCTCCTCAATGACAGCCTCGACTCCCTCGACGCCGCGGCGGAGATCGTCGATTCCTTGCCGGGCGAGGGCGCCGAGGCGGCCACCGTCGGCGCGGCCGTGCTCGAGCAGCTGGCGCGCACCAAGACAGCCATGGGGCGCCGGTGGGACGCAGTGGCCGACCGCCGCCGCCGTCCGTGCCTTTTTTTTATTTGCCGAAAAAGTTATCCCTGGCGTTTTGATCAAAACCGCCCGCGCTAAACTCGGTTACCCCCGGCGGTTTGCAAACGGCCGGCGGTAGCTACTTACCACCGGCGATACTACCGCCGGCGGTTTGTAAACCGCCGGGGATAGCCCTTTTCTTGTGCCGGCGGTAACCCTTTCTCTAGTAGTGATCGGCTGGGGGCCCGGTGTTGTATAGCCCGAAAGCGTCTCGCTCGGTAACCGGTACCGGAGATGATGTCGGTGCTGCGGCGCTTGGCATTGTTAGGGAGGTTGAACAGCCTTCATGTCGTCCTAGAGCGCGCGGAGCACACCGTGGGCGGGCACCTAGAATCAGCTCAGCCACGGCCCGTAGCCGCGCAGCCTCCTCTTGGGATAAAAGATGTGGGTCCCACATCCATCTCAGCTCCTCCTCCACGTGTGTTAGCGTAGCTAGTCCATCTTGTACAGGACTCCGTCAACCCCACGATCACACGATCGCATGTACTCTACGAGTGTAACCACTCGCACGATCCCCTGCCACTCTCCGTGAGCACATTGTACTTGTAACCTATATGAGCTGATCAATACAGAGCTAAGCACCTAAGGTGCATCGCTATATCTCTCTTCATGGTATCAGTTGCTAACCTCTCCTGAGCCCTGCGACCACCATCTTCCGCTGCCACCCTCCGGCGAGCTCGCCATGGCCACTCCCCCTCCTGGTTTCGTCCGCGACCTCGCCAGCACCTTCGACCAGGCCGGCGCCTCTTCTGCTGCAGGCGCCTCCGCGACCGCTGCGGCTTCTACCGTGGCCGTCCCGCCCCCTGCGCCGGTGCCGCCACCACCGCCGCCTCCTGCGCCACAGCACGTCCCGATGGTCACTGCACCACCTGCGACGGCCGCGCTCTTCCTCAACCCTGCGCAGCTCCCTGGCTTCCCGGCTGCTCCTCCACCAGCTGCTGCGGTCACGGCGACGTCCGCGCTCACCGGCGTCTTCGTCAACCAGCACGTCCCAGTCGTGCTCTCCCTCACGCCGTCCAACTACTCGACATGGCGCACGCTCTTCGAGCTCATGTTCTGCAAGTACGGCATCTCCGACCACATCCTCGCCGCTCCACGTCCCCACGATCCGCAGTGGGTCCAGGACGACGCCTTCATCTGCTCGTGGTTGTTCAACCGCGTGTCGCCGGAGATCCTCGGCCTCGTCCACCAGCGGCACCCCACGGCGGCCAGCGTTTGGAGCGCCATCGCCACCCTCTTCCTCGACAACGCTGAGACCCAGGCCGTCTTCGTCGGCACCGACTTCCGCAGCCTGATGCAGGGCGATATGCCGATGCTGCGCTACTTCGCCCGCCTCAAGGAGTACGCCGATCAGTTGGCCGACCTCGGCTTCCCCGTCGACGACAAGGCCCAGGTGATGAACATGTTTCGCGGTCTCAACCCGCGCTACTTCTACGCCATTCCCATCCTCACCATGCAGCTGCCGTTCCCGTCGTTCCTCCGCTGCCGTGCCTTCCTCATCCTCGAGGAGTCCCGCCTCAACATGGCCGCTGCTCCACCATCTGATGTTGCCCTGCACGCCAGCCGTGCACCACCTAGCGGCCACAACACCAGCGCCCCCACCAACGTCACCACCAACGGCGCCGTACGCACTGGCAACGGCAACGGCAACCGCAACCGCAGAGGCAAAGGCAAGGCCGTGCAGACCGCTGGCGACTCCGGCGGCTCCTCCAGCGGATCTTCCTCCACTGGCGGCCCAACTGCTGGCCGCATCGTCCAGATGCCTGCACCAACCTCCAACCCGTGGACCGGCATGGTCCATGCATGGCCCATGCCTTGGCGCCCGCACGCTCCAGGTGCTGGTGTTCTTGGCCCGCGCCCTGGCGCCCCTTCGCCCTTCGCCGGCCACGCCGCACATCAGCAGCCGTTCGCCGGCCACGTCGTGCAGCAGCAGCAGCCGCCGATGCAGCCCTCGGCTTCGCCCTACTACAACGGCCCCACCTGGGACCAGGCCGCCCTGGTGCAGGCCCTGAACAACATGAGCATCCAGCAGCAGCAGGCGCCGCCGGCGCCCACAGGCGAGTGGTACCTCGACACGGGCGCGTCTTCGCACATGTCCAACAACCCCGGTATGCTCTCCACTCTAGCTCCTGCTCATTCTCGCATTGTTGTTGGTAATGGCTCCACTTTGCCGGTCTCGCACTCAGGTAGCCTCACCATTCCCACCTCCAGCCATCCCCTCCACCTCCACGACATCCTTGTCTCCCCTTCACTGATCAAAAACCTACTGTCAGTTAAGCGTCTCTGCCGTGATAATCCTGTTAACGTTGAATTTGACCATCTTGGTTTTTGTGTCAAGGATCGAGCAACCAGGACGGTGATCCTCCGATGTAATTCTGGCGGCGACCTGTACCCTGTTCGTGTGTCCCCGCCCTCCTCCATCAGCCTCCACGCCACCGCAGTCTCTGCTGATGTCTGGCACCAGCGCCTCGGCCACCCTGGACGCACCACGCTCTCCCGCGCCCTCCGCTACATAGCGCCTAGCTCTAGTTCAGTAGATGTGCCCGCGCACACTTGTCATGCTTGCCAAGTAGGAAAAAATGTTAGGTTTCCATTTTCCGATTCTCAGCATGTTTCATATTTCCCATTTCAGCTTGTACATTGTGATATTTGGACCTCGCCAGTGTTAAGTTCATCAGGCTATCAATATTACCTATTGCTTCTAGATGATTACAGTCATTTCTCGTGGACATTTCCCCTCTGTTACAAATCTGATGCCTTAGCAGCCATCCAGCGATTCTACAACCTCGCGCACACACATTTCAACCTTCAGGTCCTCACCTTGCAAGCTGATAATGGCCGTGAGTTCGACAACCGAGCTGCGCGCACCTTCTTCGACAGCTGCGGCACCGCCCTTCGCATGTCCAGCCCCTACACATCGGCACAGAACGGACGCGCTGAGCGCATGCTGCGCACACTCAACGAGTCCGTGCGTGCCCTGCTCGTCCATGCGTCCATGCCGCCGCAATTCTGGGCTGAAGCCCTGTCCACGGCCACGTTCCTTCTGAACCGCCGGCCATGCCGCGCTCGTCAGTTCCTCACACCATTTGAGCTGCTCTACTGCGCCATCCCTGACTACAGCGCCATCCGTGTCTTTGGGTGCCTATGCTACCCCAACACCACTGCCACCGCGCCGCACAAACTAGCCCCGCGCTCTGCGCCCTGCGTCTTCCTCGGATACTCGCCGGAGCACAAGGGCTACCGGTGCCTCAACCGTGACACCGGGCGTGTCCTCATCTCGCGGCACGTCTTCTTCGACGAAGCACAGTTCCCTTTCGCCTCACCTGCGCCCACCCGCACCTCCACACCGTCGCCACACGATGACGACACCGTCGTGGTGCCACTCCCAGCCGTGCCTACGCCTGCATCGCCTCCATGTCCGCTCATCACCGCGGACAGCGCAGCTCCGGCCACACCACATGCTCCTCCTATACCTGCCACGCCCACTCCGTCGCCAGCTAGCCTCGGCCGGTCACCACCCCCATCCTCTTCCACTCGTGGCTCATCTGCGACACCGGCGCTCACCTCACCTGTGCACTCCGCACGTTCCTCGCCACCGTCACAGCCAACCCGCAGCCCTCCTCGCGCTCCCACGCGTCCTCCTCCTGCTCCCACACACCCCATGGTCACCCGTGCCCAAAAAGGCACGTTCAAACCCAACCCCAAATATGCCCATGTCGCCACCACCACATCGGCCATCTCACCTATCCCAACCTCTGGGCGGGCCGCGCTTCGTGATACGCCATGGCTAACAGCAATGCAGGATGAGTACCAGGCGCTGCTGAGCAACCGGACATGGAAGTTGGTGCCGCGCCCACCAGGGGCGAACGTCGTCAGCGGCAAGTGGCTCTTCCGCCACAAGTTCCGCGCCGACGGCACGCTGGACCGCTACAAGGCTCGATGGGTGCTGCGCGGCTTCTCTCAACGCCCCGGCGTGGACTTCGCCGAGACATTCTCCCCCGTCGTCAAATCTGCGACGGTCCGTGCGGTGCTCACCATCGCCGCCGCTCGGGACTGGCCAGTGCATCAACTCGACGTCAACAATGCATTCCTATAGGGGCACCTCCATGAGCGCGTCTACTGCCAGCAACCAGTGGGCTTCGTCGACCCTGCGCGCCCGCACCACGTCTGCCTCCTCGACAAGTCGCTCTACGGCCTCAAACAGGCGCCACGCGCCTGGTACGAGCGCTTCGCGACGTTCCTGTGCTCCATCGGCTTCGTCGCGGGCAAATCGGACACCTCACTGTTCGTCCTGCGCCACGGCAACGAGCTCGCCTACCTCCTGCTCTACGTGGACGACGTCGTCCTCACTGCGTCCTCGACCTCGCTCCTTCGCCGGCTCATCGACAACATGCTCGCCGAGTTTTCCATGAAGGACCTCGGCCCCCTGCACTTCTTCCTCGGGATCAGCGTCGTTCGAACCGCGGCCGGCTTCTTCCTCTCGCAGCATGCCTACGCCACGGAGCTCCTGGAGCGTGCCAACATGCAGGATTGTCGGCCGGCCACCACACCAGTGGACACTCGCGCCAAACTCTCTGCAGACGCCGGCGATCCCGTCGACGACGCCGCCAACTATCGCAGCCTTGTCGGTGGACTACAATACCTCACGATGACGCGCCCCGACCTCAGCTATGCGGTGCAGCAGGCCTGCTTGCACATGCATGCACCGCGCGCGCACCACCTCGCCATGGTCAAGCGCATCCTCCGCTACGTCCGTGGCACTGCTGCCTTCGGTCTGCAGCTTCATCGCTCGTCGTCGCTTGATCTCGTCGGCTACTCCGACGCGGACTGGGCGGGCTGCCCCGACACACGCCGCTCTACGTCAGGCTACGCGGTGTTCCTCGGCGACTCCCTCGTCTCCTGGTCGTCCAAACGCCAGCCGACCGTCTCACGGTCCAGTGCGGAGGCCGAGTATCGCGCCGTCGCCAACGTCGTGGCTGAATGCTGCTGGCTTCGACAGCTGCTGGGCGACCTCCATGTCGTCGTTTCCAAAGCTACGGTGGTGTACTGTGACAACATCTCTGCGGTGTACATGACGGCGAACCCAGTTCACCACCGCCGCACCAAACATATAGAGCTGGACATCCATTTTGTCCGTGAGAAAGTCCAGCTCGGCCAGCTTCGTGTTCTTCACGTTCCAACGACGCAGCAGTTCGCCGACGTGATGACCAAAGGATTGCCGACAGCGGCGTTTGAGGAATTTCGATCCAGCTTATGCATCCGTGCTCCGGACACAGCAGCTGCGGGGGGGTGTTAGCGTAGCTAGTCCATCTTGTACAGGACTCCGTCAACCCCACGATCACACGATCGCATGTACTCTACAAGTGTAACCACTCGCACGATCCCCTGCCACTCTCCGTGAGCACATTGTACTTGTAACCTATATAAGCTGATCAATACAGAGCTAAGCACCTAAGGTGCATCGCTATATCTCTCTTCAACGTGTGCTGCCAACTCAGCCCTGACAAATGGGTCTCATCGGTAAGGAATGCTTTTAAAATATGTTTAGACGAGTATGAGTGTGATTTGTAAAGCCACGCCTCATAAATAGTAGTTTTCTAGAAAAATAGCAAAACATGTACTAACTTGCTATCCTAGTTTTATGTAATTTATTCTAGCCAAATCATGGTTCTCAGTTCTCACTGTAAATCCGGTTAGACATCGCACTGTCGCCTTTTTTACTTGGGCACGCATGCTGCCGACGCTGGCAGCTCTAAGATAGTCCTGCGATCTTATCCCAGCACATCCATCTCCAACCACAGAATATACATGAACCAGTTTGCTAGGGAAGTGTGGCGAGAAATAAAGAAAACTCATAGCTTGAAGTTGTCACGGCGTGAGTTTATATCGCCGAAACATTGGTTGTTTCATTTCCTAGTCAACGCAACCAAAGTGGAGGTCACTGTTCTTGCAGTGGGCTTGTGGCACATCTGGGAGGCCAGGAATGATGTGAGGAATAATGGAGGCCAACCTGATCCTCAGCGAGTTTGTGCGAAGACACTTGCATACGTTGATATGATTATCTAGCATTGCTTTAAACAACAACCAGGTAACAGGCGTGAGTCCAGTACACATTTCAAATGGTCTCCGCCGCCACCAGGTGAGGTCCTTGTCAATTGTGATGCAGCCATGTTTGATGATCGGCGCAGCATGGCCATGGGCATGGTGATCCGCAATGACTCTGGGGATTGCCTAGTTTCGGCAAGTCTTCCTCTTCAGGGTTTCACCTCTCCGGAGATTGCTGAAGCTCTGGCTCTTCGACATGCGGTCTTGATCACTAGAGATAGGGGTTTTTCAAAGGCGATCTTCGTCACTGATTGTTTGTCCTTGGTCCAGCGACTAAACTCCCCTACGCATGATCGGTCTCAGGTGGGAGTGTTGGTAAAGGACATCAAACTGATGGCTGCAGACTTTTCTGTTGCATCTTTTCGTCATGTTAAACGCTCTCTGAATGAAGCGGCACACATTTTAGCTAGATCATGTAATCCAGCGTCTCTAGATTTTATTTCCAATTATGCTCTGGCTTGCATCCAGAACCTTTGTATTGATGTGAGTTAATCAATAAAGTACAGTATTCTTTCAAAAAAAAAAAACCAAAGCCTTCAAAAGAACAAGAACCGGGCGGCGGATCAGCGAAACACGGAGGCTGCACGTCTCTTGGCCGAAAAAACGCTCGGAAAAAGGGTGGAGGGAACGAAGACGAACAAGTTTGGTCTGGTTTGATTCTCAAAAAAAAAAAAGTTTGGTCTGGTTTGTCCTTGTCGACCTACTGTGGCTACTGTCGCTTTCTCCACAACCTTGTGCTGTCAGATATGGTCAGCTGGGTAATTGTCCCGAGGACATATCCCTGATCTTCCGTTGCTCTTGAGACTTGGGTTAGCTTTCTCGACCAAATTCCACTTTGTTTTTTCTCGAAGATTTTTTCACTCGGTCTTTTTGGCAGTTTTTTTCACCCTGCTACTTTTTTTTTCCTGAAGATTCAGATCTATTATAGAAGTTCATAAAAAAATGCAAAGCACCTAAAACATAATGAAAATTCAGTGGAGGTCCTTGGACCACATGCCAGAGCGAGCCATAGAGGTCTTGTTGTTGCCGCTCCTCTACCGAGCCGGCTTAACGTTGTTGATGACAGTTAAAAAGTGTTCATGCACTTGCCTCTAAGAACCAATACTCTAAAGCCAAAATCGTTGCCATTGAATCCTTCAATTGATCCAAATCTTCAAACACCAACATATGACACATGTGACTAAACAAGATCAACCACTCTATGGGAGCAGCGATCTAACGATTCCCTGCTATGCTCAACGTTACGCCGTTGTCGGTTGTCTAAATTCTCAATTACAACGCGAAGCGTAGGTCCCAAGTCCCAACCCCTCGCCGGAGCGGCAAACGGAGGAGGTGGGTACCCGTCAATTCCTAGCCGGAGATGAAGGAGATGGGGCAGATGGCGGCGGCTAGGGTGGAACCCTATGTCACCGCCTTTTTTCTTCCTAGTGTGTTAGTCTAGTTAATAATAGTAAAACTCTGATTTATGTGTTCATGGTAATTTCTTGAACATCTCTCTAGGCTTAGACTGCACTGGCTGAATTGCATTGTGATGTGCTTATTCACAAACCATTGCAAAAACTTAGTCACAAGAGGAAGTAAAATGGGAGCAAAAAAACACTAAAAAGACCAAAAAGTGCAGGTTGGACAGAGGATTATGCACTCTCTAATGCTAAAACTTAAGCTTAGTTCTATTCATCAGAAGCACAAATTGACTAGTGAGGAGTGAGGAGGAGGCGGTGGTGTGCGTACAAAAACCCTAGCCGCCATAGGAATTTCTGTCATCTTTTTGGTTTGCTCTCATCTCCAGGGGTGTCTGATGAATAAATTACGCACCTTTAGTGGTACATCTCTGTGTAGTTGGTTCTGATCCTCGAAAGCCTTATGTCCCCAACTCCACCGTGTGGTTATAAAGCATACGGTTTCTTGTAAGTAAAAATAAACAATATAGTAACTAAAGTAAAGTAAACTAAGCAACTGAAATAAACTAAGTAAAAACGGTAAAAATTTGTTTGTTTGGGGGTTTTGAGTGCAAAAAAGAAATAAAAATACGTAGACCCGCCAAACAGTTGGAATCATGGTATTCGGGCCTGACTCCTCCTGAATGTCCAATATCTAGGTCGAAAGCAAACATCCAGACGGAGCATTAGAGTTATTGTTTTCATATCTCATTGATAAATTGTTATTGTCCACTACAATTTAAAAGAGAGAATATTTAAGTGAACCCATGAACACCGGTTCAATTTTAATCATAAGAAACATATTTCCATTACATTTATCTTACTTTTTATTTGCAGCACTATTTTAATCCGAAACTACAAAAATATTTATCTTTCTTATGTGCACACAAACACAAAACAAATAAATCTTTACCACTTTTAATTAGTTTACTTTACTTTAGTTGCCACTTTAATTATTTTTACTTACATGGAACATTATGCTTGGCAACCACACGGTGGAGTTGGGGACACAAGGCTTTATTTTCTTTTGTAGGATTGCTAGAACAAAAGAGGGAGAGATAAATCTTTACTCCATTTTCCGAGAGTTCGATATAAACCTCGAGTCATCCTTGTGGGGAAAATACTCTGGTAACACAACACTCTGCACTTGGAGTCCCAACGTCATTAATCGTCAATGGTAGTAACCTTCAGACAATAGGCCTGTTAGGGGTGCATGTCATAGCTGATGGTATTTTCTTGACATCACCTAGTGCAGATCATCATGGATGAGTTATTGTGCTGACAGGTAGTTATTAAAGTTTGTTAGAGACTCCCGTCGGAGATGTGTCAATCTCTGACTCTTTTGTGAAAGAGCAAGGATGCCACCTAGGGGGGCGTGAATAGGAGGTTTAAAAACTTCTACGTTGGGGGCTTGAGAAAGTGCGGAATAAAAGTAACGCTTTTGTTGACGTCCAAAACCCACCGGCGAGTAGCGACGGGCAACACGTAGAGCCGGGAGGCTCCCAGAACTACGGTTGGCCCTGGTCCCTCATGCGACGGCCCGCAAAGCTCCGGCACGCACGTCCGATGCTGGTGCAAGGGCGTGCCACCTGACCTATACCTGGTCAGGAAGGTGATGGATTGCTTCGCTTAGTTTCCTGCATGGCATACACGTAAACATTAAATACGAGCCTCGATCGGCTCTCAGGTTGTCATGTGAATCGGCTAAAGGAGCCGATCCACCCATGATTCGTATTGGATCTGCGATAACATGGTGGTCCTGCTTGATCAACATTGAGTTAAAATGACCTACGACAATTTAGGGTTTTCACCACATAACCGGAACGTCCTACACGTAATTGAGCCTGGCAACCGCGCAAGATGATAATAAACCAACCCTAGACAAGGCCTAAAAACCAACATGGAGTTGATTCTCGGAACATCTTCTCTAGGGCCAGCAAACTACACCCTACGTGCTACAGGATCCTTCAACCCGTTTGCAAGGCCTAACTATGTAGATATTAAACTAATCCTTGAAGAACAAGGAGCAATCGTAACGGATCGGATCTACTAAACAATGACTAAGCAAGGTGCCACCCTTGCACCTCAGATCGGTACAAGGGTGGCTAGATGTCTAGGGATAGCATAGGTAAAAGCATGTATAAAGGTAAAACAATGCTAACCCTAACACATCTACGATAACTATGTTGCTCGCCATCAACAAGGCTTCAGCACGAGCAACGCACGAATAACGAATAAACGTGATACTGCCTAGATCACAAGATGCGATCTAGGCAGCATGGTGCTTACCCGGAAGAAACCCTCGAAACAAGGGGTGGCGATGCGCCTAGATTGGTTTTGTTGTGAACGTGATTGTCCTCTTTCTCAATAACCCTAGATACATATTTATAGTCCGTAGACTCTCTAACATGGGAATAATCCCAACCGTGTACGAGCTAAACTCCTTTAATCCTAACCGACACGTATCCTACTATATTTACAGATACACGGGCAATTTAGCCCAAACTCTCTATACAAGGCCGATTCATGAATATTTTCTATGTATATTTGTTAAGCCCATCTCAATCACGGCCCACCTCTGATCCGGTTAAATTCCGGTGATAACACATGCCCCCCTGGTTTTGGTAATGATAATTCCAAAACCAATATGCTTTTTCCTCGTCGGGTCATGTCGTGGCAGAGCAGAACCGTCGCAGTATCCTTCATCATGATACCCTGCCTTCTCAACTTCTCTGCACGATTTGACAGATTTGGCACCATGTCCTCGGAAACCGTCACGGCATTAAATTTCCACTAACCCTTTTATTTAACCGCGTTGAGCAACTCGCTTCTTCATCCCCCGGCTCAGTACTAGCCATCGAAAAAAACCCTCCTCCACCATGGACTCATCCTCCTCCTCTGCTTCATCGGCTCTCTCCTTCCAATCTTCTTCCTCGAGTGAGCCAATGCCAGAGCACAACCAAGGGGATGAGCAAGAGTGGGACTTCGACTTCGTGCCAGATGGCCCACCCGAGGCCCTCGTCGGGTCAGATGGTGACTTGCCCCTGACCGATGGGGAGGACGACCTCCGGTTCCTCATTGACGGAGAGCTGGAGGCGGAGAGTGAGGATGACCTCCTCTCCTGGGGTAACTTCTCCTCCTCTGACGCAGAGGAAGAAGAAGAGGACGAGGAGGACGATGCCTCTTTCAACGCAGAGGGGGAAGAGGAGGACGACACTTCCTTCGACGAGCCGCCGGCGAAGCGACTCCACGGCTGGGCCTGGTCAGATGATGACGAAGACGACGATGATGAGGAGGAAGAAGCCCCTGTCGAAGGTTATGGCAGCAGCGACGAAGAGCTCACCGGAAGCAGCGCCGATGGCAGCTACGACGGTGACGACGAGGCCAGCGATGGCCCTTAGAATAGGAACTACTAGTATAGGATTAGTAGTAGTTCTTGAGCAATCGGCTCTTCTTTTGTTCTTCCTTCCTTGAGCAATCGGCTCTTCATTGTAAAAAACCCCCTTTTATCAATGAAGAAGTACTTCCAATTTATTTTGCCGATGGTCAAAGTTGGTCAACTCTCAAAGAGCCGATGGCATCGCATCGGCCTTTGCCATAAAACGCGAGTAAGGCCAACTTAGTTGCCTATTCAAACGGTCACCTGCAACCTTCATCTGAGAGGCTAAACTCAGATCCCCAAATCGCCGCCCGAACAGTTCCAACTCACGGCCACACGAATCTCAGATCTCAACCACGCCAGATCGACTTCGCCGCGAATCCAATGACGGAATCGTCCAACGCCAACGCTATGGTCTCCGGTCTGAAGGTAATCCTTAACCGCTCCTCGCCATCTGAGTAGATGTCAGGATTAACAGCAAGCACCTGAATTAATGTCCTATTTCGTTATTAATTTTAGGTTTCAGACATCCTGCTGCCGCATCCTTCTCTCCCAGATTCTCTGTGTCTTGGCCCCCGTTCTTCCGAGAGTCCTGCTCATTTAATTTCATGCGAGGCCAACAGAATCCCCTTCGTAAACCAGAATTTGGATCTGACTTCCTGGGCCGACTGCCTGCGAGCCTGGCCTAATCCTCCTGAGGGTTGGGTGGCATGGTACAGTAGAGTGTCTAAAACCCATTACGCCACCTGGGAAACTATAGGGATAGCCGATGCTTTGTCGTTATCATTGTCTCCTCTTGAGAAGAATGAGAACATTCTGAAAACCATCGGCTACTTCTGGTCTGACGCACTGAACTGCTTCGTGTTTGGCCATGGCCCCATGACACCAACTCTGCTAGACGTGGCCATGATCACAGGCCTAGACATTGCATCCCCATGCCCCTCTGCTTTTATGCTGCCAAAGGTTCCTTTCACCCTCTCCTCCAAAACAGAGTGTACAAGTTGGGTTGCCTATCTCAGGCGTTACATGAAAACCAAAGGCCCTGTGACAGAGAAAGAACACACGGCCTTCCTGAACTTCTGGTTGGAGCACTTCATATTCTGTGGCCCTTCACTCGCCCCAACCAAGAATTACCTTTCCCTGGCCTACGAACTCGCCAAAGGCACTCAGCTTGGCGTCGGCAAACTGTTGCTTGGAGAGGTCTATCGATCTTTCCAACTAATGTCTGTCAAACTGTTCTCCCAAAAGATAGTTAAAACAGGAGGCCCCTTGTGGTTTATTCAGCTATGGGCTCAGCTGTATTTCCAAAACCAAATCCCGAACTTTCCACCTTTGGCCACCTGCACCTTCCCAAACGCTAATGGGAAGCAGATCTGATGCACCAGCTACGGCCAAGCTCTGTATAGCCTCCCAGGTAGCAGGTTGATCCCTAAGGAAGCATCAGAGTGGTTCAAAATTTTCTTCCAAGGCTTGGACAATCCCCTGTTCTTTCCTTACACTGAATCTGAAAATTTTGAGAATCCAGTTTCCTTCAGGTTGGACAGCTTTGCCGATGACCCCAAAGACTCGGCAGTTGTACTCCATCATGATCCGTCCTTGCTTCCTCCCAGTTGGCATGAGTACCTCCAACAGGATCATCAAGCCCGGTTATGAGTCTTACCAACCGGTGGTAGTAGCCCGGCAGCTTGGTCTCGGGCAAGTGTCTCCGCACTTCTTTCTTCACCACTTGACAGAAAGCAGAGCCGAGCTGCCCGATATCCTCACTAGCCAGAGATGCTATTCCTTCTTCGATGCTCTGGCCATTCCAGTCCCTCACAACCTTCGTTTCACCACCACCACCGATGGTTTTGAGACTTGGTGGTCCATGTGGAAGACCCACGCCTTCAGAAGAGCTTCTAGGACCGTTGCTCGAAGCAACTTGATGCTGAATACGATGTTCCCGCAGCACCAGGTACCACTACTTATAAATTTCTTGCAATAGCTCACAATGATTGCCTGTGACCTGGCTCTATTTCCTTGCAGCAGCAAGATGGCCCAGAACCCGTGCAAGCCGACGGCTCCCCCTTCAAATTCCTTCCACCAGCTCCGGTGGTTCTCTTCTCGCCGCAGCTCGCCACCCCCGAAGAAGGTTATGATGCAGAGCCAGCCGATTTCACCGAAATCGGCTCCCAAGAGCAAAGCATCCTCTCGGACCGCGCTTGCCCCCGAGCCTCAATCCGGGCGAGGAAAGCGAAGTGAGGAAAGTAGCCGCAAGGAAGACCCTCGAAGCGCCAAGCCCCCATTCCCGCTCAAGAAAGCTTGCACGTAAGCTGATCTATGCCTCGACTAATTTCATTTGTCCTTCTGGGCTTCTGCAACATGCTCGTGTTCCTTCTACAGACCTCCACCGAGGAGAACTCCAGCGAGGAGATCCAGTCCAGTCGCAGGGACTCGAGCTCGGGTGACTCGTAGGAGAACCACCACACGAGCCGGACAAACTTGCCATCGTCGGCTTCCAAGAAAAGGTCAGCTCCCGAACCTGCGTCGCTTTTCAAGCTCCGATCGGAGCAGGGCTACGCACGAAGAGTCGATGTGTCAAGAGGGCTCGCAAAGAACCGCGAGCTTCTTCACCAAGCCGGGAAGTTTCGGATGTAATTATCTCCCTTGGTTCATATTTCATACTATCCCATCGCTACTCGGATCGGCTAACCATTTCCTTTGTAGACTGATGGCACCTCTAGTGGGGACGTTGAAGAGATACCGATGCCATCTGCCACCCTGGACTTAGCACCTTCACAGAGCGTGGCTGACAAGGTAGCCAATCTAACCAAGCCCACAGAAAAGCCGATCATCACAACATCGGCTCCCCCTTCGGTCATAGGAAAGGTATACCTCATTCCCTTGGCTCTACCTTTTCCTTTTGCTGTATACTGACGCTGTTCGCATTTGTCTGTCAGGGTTATGACCTCTCAAGCTTGCTGACGTTCGACCCTGAATCCATCGAACCAGCTACTTCCAGGGCAGGTGAAGAGCCAAGATCTAGCACGACCCATGGTCAACTCCAGCGTCTCAAGGCTTTGCTCTCCTCCCCAGTTGAGACATTGGTCGAAAACTCCGAGGAAGTAAAGGGGATTCTTGAAGACATTCAGCCCCATCTCCCGGTGACACTGCAGGTGAAACTCTGGCCAGCTGTGACCCTGTCGGCCTTCAGGTCAAGGGTGCAATTGGCTCGTCAGAGAATTGACCTTCGCCACGCCCAGCTACCATTGAAAGCTGATATTGCAGCCAAGTGTCAACGGCTCAATGAGAAAAAGGCTGCCTTGGACGCCAAAACTGACCTCTCTGTCAGCAGTGCCGAACTCGAGACCCTGCGTAAGGACCTGGAGGACCTTGAAGAGAGAGTCAGGGTAACCAAGCAGCTCATCCAAGATAAGGAAGCTCTTATCGCCCGCTCTCAAGAGGAAGCAAAAGGCCTCACAGCTGAACTGAAGACTGATCTGGCTGAAATTCGTGCTCTGGACAGTCAGCTGGTGACGGGCAAAGACGAGGACGACAAGGCTGAGATCGCCGAGGTGGATCGTATACGCGCTGACGCCCTTCATGCCCTCAATGTATTCCTTCAGTAGAGCCTTTCTATGTAATTGATAAATGCTTCATTGAACTTGTACCTCTAGAGTCGATGGCTATACATCGGCTTTTTTATTCTGAAGTCGATGTCTGTGCATCAGCTGTACCTGCATACTGTTGTCTCGCATATTTTCTCGAGTCGATGTCTGTGCATCGGCTGCGATTTGTATGTATATATTTTTTTTTACTGGCCGATTTTGCGCATCGGCCCCTGATTTTTCACTGTTCATGGGTTATATGCCCCCCGAGCCGAATCTCTCAAGTAATTGAAGATATCGGCTCTCGAGTCATCCTGTCTGTATGGCTTGACGAATCTGGCGGTCGACATTTTCTCGACCTCCTTCTTGACTTCTTCTAGGATGTCAGCCTTCATCTGGCGTGCACGTTGTTGGAACGGCCGAAATCCTTTCTTGAGAGGGAGCCGATGCTCAATGATGCTCCTGTCTAACCCGAGCATCTCTCGTGTAATCCCATGCAAAGCAATCCGGTACTCTTTCAACAGAGCTATCATCTGGCTCCTGAGATGTGGATCTAGCTTTTTGCTGATAAAAGTTGGTCGTGGCTTATCCCCAGGACCAATGTCAACCTCTTCTAGCTCATCAGCCGATGTAAACCCGTACCCTAGCTTTCTGTCTCCTGTTAGATCGATGCTCAACACAAGCAAAACGTATGGCGAGGATAGTACGGGCCGATTGCTGGAATCGGCCCCCATTTTGATTGCATTGCTCAATGAAGGTTTACATCTTGTTCGTGCTCTACTACGACTTCGTCACATGCTTGAGACAAGATCATCACTTTTTATTTTTTGGGGCCGATCGCATGGATCGGTCTTGCCACGTACGTCCATAGTCTTTGCTCTTGTTACACAGTCAGGCCGGTGGATAAGACCAGCCTCACCCCGTTTTTTGTCACGTCGATGCGCTCACAGTCGTCCAAAGTGACTCCGGAGAGTGGCTCTTGGCCTGCCGCCTCCCAAACATTCATGCCAGCCGTTGAGATCTCGGCCGAGTCATCTGCATGGACAATCTCTACTTCATCTCCATCCCACTGTATTAAGCATTGATGCATCATGGATGGAATGCAGCAGTTGGCGTGAATCCAATCTCTCCCTAGCAGGACAGCGTAGGTGCTCTTGCTATCGACGATGAAGAATGTCGTAGGGATGGTTTTCCTTCCTACGGTCAAATCCACGTTCAGAACACCTTGCGCTTCTGATGCTTGGCCGTTGAAATCGCTCAATGTGACTTTGGTCTTGATCAGATCCGAGCTAGAGCGTCCCAACCGACGTAGCATGGAGTATGGCATGATGTTGACTGCCGCTCCGGTATCAACCAGCATCTTGTTGACAGGCTGCCCATTGATATAACCTCGTAAGTACAGGGCCTTCAGGTGTCTGTAGCTCCTTTCACGTGGCTTCTCAAAGATAACCGGCCGTGGGCCGCAGTCAAGTTGTGCCACAGGTGCCTCTTCGGTTCCAGGAGCACAAAACTCCGCCGGAAGAATGAACACCATGTTGGTGCCAGCCGATGTCTCATCATCGGCTTTCTTTTGTTTGGGGCGCCACTCTTTCTTCTGTGGTCGACCCTCCTCGTCCAGAGTTCGCTGAATTTTCGCGGCTAGATCAGGCCGCGCTTTCCTCAACGTATGCAGGTATAACCTTTCGGCTTCCTCCAAGCAACGTAGTCGCTGAACCCTACGTTTTTGGGAGTGGCTGAGTCCATCAGGGCACCACCTTGGACGGTGGTATTTATCTTCTTCTTCCTCTTCTTCTTCGCCTTCTAACTCCTCGAGATCTTCCACCCGAGAGGACTCAGCTTGCTTGTACCGAGATGGGAGAGGCCCTAGACGCTTGAACACTGACATGTCTCCTGCGTCCCTCTTCTTCTGTCTACACTCTGGGCAGTTGCCGATTGTAGGCAATCGGCTCATCCCTGAATCCCAGCAATGCTTGAAGAAAGGACAATCCCAGTGCATGTCCACGTCGTCCTGCTCTCTTGACTTTTCCTTGGCATGGCGCTCATATCTTTCATCGTCCGGATCATGCCGACGATATTTCCTGTTGTCCATGCTAGACCGACGATCTCTTTCGTCGTCGTCGTTGTATCGCCGGTGTTGGTCGTACTGACGCTCATATTTGTTGAGGAGATGATCAGAGAGAGGTCGCTGATATCGCACATTCTTCACTTCTCCCTCTGTGATGTAGCGCTTGCCATCGTGTCGGGGCCGGTCGCGTGGAACGGCCTCCTCTTTGTCCTTGCCACGAGAGCGACTGCCCTCGTCTCTTTCCTTACCAGGGTGGTGCACAGGCCCGACCATGTTAATGCTGAACGAGAAACCTGGCTGGCACCTTCCGGGGTAAGTGAACTCCACCATGTTAACGGCGGGGAAGGGGTGTGTGTCGACTTTCATGGCGTACTGGCTGAAAATTAGACGCCCTTGTTCTATCGCCATTTGGATCTGCTGACGCCACACCCTGCAGTCGTTGGTGGTATGGGTGAACGTGTTATGCCACTTGCAATATGGCTTTCCGTTCAACTCTTGCGCCGTAGGGATTTTGTGACCTTCGGGTAACTTTAGCTGCTTCTCCTTGAGTAAGAGGTCGAAAATCTGTTCAGCTTTGCTTACGTCGAAGTCAAACCCTCTTGGAGGACCTTGTGGCTTAACCCACTTGCAGGACACGGGGCTTGCCCCCGAGCCCATTCAGCCACCGCTACCTCTTGATCTCCTGCGAGCCTTCATCTTCCTCCTGTCTCAACCGGGACTACCGCACGCTTGAACTTGTCCCGGTACAACTCGGGTGGCGCCGTTCATATAATGACAGCTTCGAACCATATGCGCCAGTGAAGCGTACTCGCTTGGGAAGCCATATCCTTGATCGGCGATGCGAGACCCACCACCGCCGGCTCGATCGCTTCTTTTCGATCAAACGAGCCGAATAGCATCGGTTCTCGATGGTCCCGAAGCGCCTGGATGTATTCTGACACTGTTTCTCCGCGCTTCTGTCGTACTTGTGCTAGATCGGCAATGCCAGCCTCGGAAGCCTCTGAGTGGTATTGCATGTGGAACTGTTCTTCCATCTGCTTCCAAGTCCGGATTGAATCTGGTGGCAGCGAGGTGTACCACCCGAAAGCCGATCCTGTGAGGGACTGTGCGAAGAACCTCACCCGTAATGGGTCTGATGCTGAGATCGTGCCCAACTATGCCAAATATCGGCTCACATGCTCGATTGAGCTGGAGCCCTCTGACCCGCTAAACTTGGAGAATTCCGGGAGCCGATATTTGGGTGGTAGTGGGATCAAATCGTACTCGTTGGGGTACGGCTTGAAATAGCCGATTGCCCTCCTTTTCGGCACCATGCCGAACTGGTCTCTCAAGATTGCACTGATCTGATCCACGGTGCTAGCTGCAGGAGTCGAGCTTTGAAGATTTGCTGGAGTGGCATACTTAGCTAGCCACGCCTGCTTCTCAAGATCTGAGCTAGCTGCAGGAGTCGAGCTTTGAAGGTTCGTTGGAGTGGCATACTTAGCTAGCCACGCCCGCTTCTCAAGATCCGATCCGGAAGCCCCTCCCGTTGTTCCGTAAATCCCTCGCTGTGCGGTACCTGGTTCGTGAGTGCCCGACTATCGTGCAGTCTGGCACATATGTGCATGTGTATCCGTGAGGGATCTCCTTAGGCGCCTCATACAAGAACTGGTAATCGCTAGGATCGCCACCGATCTTGTAGACGACGTATGCCGGTGAACTCGGCACTTCTGGTGCTGCCAGCGCGAATGGCGGCTCGTGGTCGGGTCCGGAGTGGTATCTCTCCTTGGTGAGTCCCTAGAGCAGGTCCCGATGGAGAGTACCGATGCTTCATGATTTCTCGGACCACGCGAAGCGCGACACGCTCCAAGGCGTTCACCAGGCTCTCAGAATGGCGGTGTAGCGAATGAGCTACCATGTGATTGACCTCCTGACGCAGAGACCTGGTGCGTTCTTCTGAAGGAGTAGACAGATCCACTCCATCGAGAGCGCCTTCAGGCGAGAACCCTTTCCACCTGATGCCGTGTGAGCGGGTCCTCTGGAAAGAGCCGATGAGGTCGGCTTCGAAGAGAGCTTTGACGTCATCATACTTCTTCTTGAGCTCCTCAGTCAGATCTTCGTACGTGACTGGATCTTCCGCCATCTCTGATGTGGATGATGATGCTGTTGATGTCGAAGACGGTCCCACCGGGTGTGCCAGAATGTGTTGACATCCAAAACCCACCGGCGAGTAGCGACGGGCAACACGTAGAGCCGGGAGGCTCCCAGAACTGCGGTTGGCCCTGGTCCCTCGTGCGACGGCCCGCAAAGCTCCGGCACGCACGTCCGATGCTTCGGTGCAAGGGCGTGCCACCCGACCTATACCCGGTCGGGAAGGTGATGGATTGCTTCGCTTAGTTTCCTGCATGGCATACACGTAAACATTAAATATGAGCCTCGATCGGCTCTCAGGTTGTCCTGTGAATCGGCTCAAGGAGCCGATCCACCCATGATTCATATTGGATCTACGATAACATGGTGGTCCTGCTTGATCAACATTGAGTTAAAACGACCTACGACAATTTAGGGTTTTCACCACATAACCGGAACGTCCTACACGTAATTGAGCCTGGCAGCCGCGCAAGATGATAATAAACCAACCCTAGACAAGGCCTAAAAACCAACATGGAGTTGATTCTCGGAACATCTTCTCTAGGGCCAGCAAACTACACCCTACATGCTACTGGATCCTTCAACCCGTTTGCAAGGCCTAACTATGTAGATATTAAACTAATCCTTGAAGAACAAGGAGCAATCGTAACGGATCGGATCTACTAAACAATGACTAAGCAAGGTGCCACCCTTGCACCTCAGATCGGTACAAGGGTGGCTAGATGTCTAGGGATAGCATAGGTAAAAGCATGTATAAAGGTAAAACAATGCTAACCCTAACACATCTACGATAACTACGTTGCTCGCCATCAACAAGGCTTCAGCACGAGCAACGCACGAATAACGAATAAACGTGATACTGCCTAGATCGCAAGATGCGATCTAGGCAGCATGGTGCTTACCCGGAAGAAACCCTTGAAACAAGGGGTGGCGATGCGCCTAGATTGGTTTTGTTGTGAACGTGATTGTCCTCTTTCTCAATAACCCTAGATACATATTTATAGTCCGTAGACTCTCTAACGTGGGAATAATTCCAACCGTGTACGAGCTAAACTCCTTTAATCCTAACCGACACGTATCCTACTATATTTACAGATACACGGGCAATTTAGCCCAAACTCTCTATACAAGGCCGATTCATGAATATTTTCTATGTATATTTGTTAAGCCCATCTCAATCACGGCCCACCTCTGATCCGGTTAAATTCCGGTGATAACAGCTTTACTTGTCAAGAAAAAAGCCTACAAAGTGTCGTTTCCCTACGCACACAAACAACCTATGCTAAGCAAGATAAACAACAAGGTGATAGCAAGATATATAACATCAAGCACGAATGCTATCATAAAGTAAAGTGCATAAGTAAAGGAGCTCAGGTCGAGAAGTTACCAAGGCACACAACGACGATGATATATCCCAAAGTTCACACCCTTGCGGGTGCTACTCTTCGTTGGAGCGATATGGATGCAAAAGACATGGGGGCTTAGAGAAATACCTCTCTCTCTAGTTTTCTTCTTCCTTACTTATGCACACCACGACGTCAGACAACGCCACCTTCTTGCTAGCGTCCATCGTCACACGCCGGCCGCCAAGACTCATTGCACCATGCTGTCGAGACTCGTCATTGTAAATGGTAGATGACATGGCGCCCCACCTCGGTCTCCATACGAGAAACATGAGGACACCGACAGCCAACCACCAAGCCGTCCATATGCCCATATAGCCGATGAACGTATCCAAAGATGATGCCCCCACATGGGTGAGGACACATATCTCGCCATCATCCGATTGAGGAGGCCCCCATAACACCTCCAACGTGGGGTACAACGCCCATAGGCGTAGCCGTCAATGGTGGCCTCCCCCAGATATGAGGTTCCCCCAGAAACCTATGGAGCGTGAGATGCCCCCACCATCGCCTCCAATGAGGAATATATATGACACCCACGGGTGCCGCTATCTATGGTGGCATCCTCACCCGCTTCACCAGTTAGACCACCATATCATCATCACCCCCACGAGCCAAACGATCCACCGACATGAAGCCACCATGAGGCATCACCGGGATGTAGTATCGCTATAAATCACGCAGTCCAATACTACCGGACTTACCGAGTAGTATATGTTGTTTTGGGCATTCCTGGGAGCCCAAACGCGCATGTTCCTAGACACCCGATACTACATCCGGTAGTAACCTCTGGTACTACCGAAGTCAACCCCAGTACTACCAGACAGCTTATAGGAATGCATCCAAAATTTTGCATTTTGATTTTGACTTCGATTAATTTGGGATTTTTTTGGAAGCTAACAACAACCTCTAAAACACCATACACAAAAACAACAAAAACACCATGGGAGGATAAAAGCACAAGATGAAAGGTTTGACCTCTCAAAAAGAAATCGATCGATAAAACCTCAAAAGTAATAAAATAAACAAAATAATGTTTCAATGGAAATCCATTTTTTGATGAACTTGAGCTTGCCTTGAAGATAACCACAAGCTCTAAAACCTCACAATGATAAAATCCAAATAACAAACAAGAAATATAACGACAAGGATGAAAAGATTCGAGCTCTCTACGAATGATATGATCAAGTTACTCATTTAAAAGCCTTACTTTATAGCATGATTGTCGATCCTATAACCCGGTCTCCCAACTAACACTATGAAATCGGTAAGAAAAACCAATCAAGGTCATATATTTCCCTTGCGCATAATCCACTTGAGCTAGATGATTGATAACCCACAAGTATAGGGGATCGCAACAGTCTTCGAGGGAAGTAAAACCCAAATTTATTGATTCGACACAAGGGGAGACAAAGAATACTTATAAGCCTTAACAACTGAGTTGTCAATTCAGCTGCACCTGGAAAAGCACTAGTAACAAGGGTGATGTGAAAGCAGTAGTAATATGAGAGCAATAGTAACAGTAACACAACAGCAATGGCAGTAACACAGAGGCAATGGCACCAGAAAATAGTTGATACTACTTCTAATGGCTTATATGACCGAGTGAGTATTTGATGATGAAAGATGGACCGGGGATCCCAGCTATCTACACTAGTGGTAACTCTCCAATAACAAGTGTTGGGTGAATAAATTACAGTTGGGCAATTGACATAATTATTATAGCATTAAGACAGAACATCCAGGTTATTAATCATGTAGGCATGTTTTCCATATATAGTCATACGTGCTCGCAATGAGAAACTTGCATAACATCTTTTGTCCTACCAGCCGGTGGCAGCCGGGCCTCTAGGGAAACTATCGGTAATTAAGGTACTCCTTTTAATAGAGCACCGGAGCAAAGCATTAACACTTGGTGAAAACATGTGATCCTCATATCTAAGCCATCCCTCCAGCTTATCCCAGCTTGCCGTCACTCGGGGCCTCGGGTTCCGGACATAGACATGTGCAAACAACTTGTAGATACAATCTAAGCAATAATTATAGAGCTTAAATCTAAGATCATGCCACTCGTGCACTAGTGACAAGCATTAAACACAACAAGATTGCAACAACAATAACTTCACAAACTTTATAGATAGACTAATCATAATGTAACAATTCATCGGATCCCAACAAACACAACACCGATTACATCAGATGGATCTCAATCATGTAAGGCAGCTCATGAGATCATTGTATTGAAGTACAAGGGAGAGAGAGTATCAACTAGCTACTGCTAGAACCCGTAGTCCATGGGGGAACTACTCACAGAGCATGATGGAGGCGCTGGCGTCGATGGAGAAGGCTCCGGGGGTCGATCCCCGTCCCGGCAGGGTGCCGAAACAGGAACTTCTGACCCCCGAAACTAGGTTTTTCGCGATGGCGGCGGCGCTCCAGGAGTCTTTCTGGAGTATGATCGATATATCTCGGGTTTTAGCGTCGTGGGGGAATAAATAGGCAAAGAGGCGATGTCGGTAGAGTCCCGAGGTGGGCTCCCCACACCCCGGCGCGCCTATGGGCCTGGCCGCGCCGCCCTATGGTGTGGATGCCGTGGGCCTCCACCTGGCTTGCCCTTCTGGCTCCGTGTGTCCCTCAGAAAAATCGGAGGTTTGTCTTTTGTTTCGTCGAATTCCGAGAATATTGCCCGAACATCTTTTCTGGAACCAAAAACAGCAGAAAACGGGAACTGGCACTGTGGCATCTTGTTAATAGGTTAGTCCCAGAAAATATATAATAATGATATATAATGCATATAAAACATGTGACAATGATACATAAAACAAGCATGAAACATCAGAAATTATAGATACGTTGGAGGCGTATCAATGATCATTATCATGCCCGCCTCAAATTGCAACACATTTATTAGTTGTGTTCGCTTGGTGAAGTCTTGCAATTTTTCCCCATAATCTGCTGTGGGGAAGACTAACTTATGAATATCTCACATGTACTTCATGACAAAATGGACAACAATATACACGCAAAATATCTCTTATAGATGTCTCATGTTGAACTTGACTTCTCAACCTTGATGATGATCAAACCTCGATGCAATCCTTTTGTGGTTCGTATGATTGAGATCTTCCTTTTGATGCATTCCCGTGGAGAGATAGACAACCCACATGGAAACCCCATGCACTATATCTTAGGTTAGTTCACAAACTACATTTGAAAATTGCTTACCATACCACGAGATCACTTAATCCCACTCGGCACATCATCTACGACTTGTGTGTTGATGAACTTGAATCCACTGTTTGCACTAGGTCTTGATCAACCTTGTATCATGTTTTATTTCGGAATTATGATGATGTCTTGATGATAAGCATGAATGCCTCAATTCTCTTATGATCAATCTTCAGAACACTCCTTAAATAACACCTTGGTCATCACATTAACATCTTATCTTTTTTATTAATTCAACCTTGAAGCCAACATATAATTAAATCATTGTGTATGGACAAAATATGCATTAAATTTATTCAGACACTAGTTCATAGGGATTACCATTATTTACCAAAATCATAGATGGGGCTCCATGCTCTTTCACCAATCTTTTTCTTGTGAATTTGTTTTTGGCTTTTTAGTGGAGGAAATGGTATTTTCGGAGATACTTGAACCTATATTGCCAAATAAATTAGGAATGTGCCATTTTATATAGATACATGATTTTAAGAGCGTATCCTTTCCTTGTATATTTGAGATAAGGGCTGGCATCATGTCCTAGGTCACATATATTGTATACCTTCAAAACTATAAATAGGGGACCATGAGGTTGCTTCATGCTTCACATTAACAAATATATTTCTTATGTCTACCATTTATGCGAATTTCCAGCAATATAATCCATCATCGTTCTCGTATAATGTATATAGAATTTACATATCCTATGATGAATAAATGTTTGCATATTTACCATATAAAATAGAGTCTCAAATTAATTCAAAATTATTATAGTAAGGCATGTTTAATACCACAAATCTTGGACAAATAAATTTAACACACATGTATCTTGAGCAAATAGAATTCTTTGAGTGTAGTGCTATAAACAAAATTAAGAAATTGGTAGTCTTAGGTGATATTGCATGATCATCCAAAGAGCATGCAACAACAAAGATGATATTGTCAAAATAATCTGATGTTGAAATAAAAATGTGTATAAATATACTTATTTCAGTGTATCAATCTAATGTATATATGCAAGTTCTCTTCCATGGTGGATGTCTTTAGTGATGTGTGCATATTTTACATTAATATTCATGGGTGTATTGATTTTTTGTATGTCCATTCCTGCGGGTTTTAGAATAGAAAGAGTTGTCCTTGCCTTTGATGGAAGATATGATCATCTAGAGTATTAAATTATTCTATGCTCATTGTTTTTATGACAAAATATCCTACTTTTCGTAAAATTGATTTGAAAACATTAATTTGGAATCACCGTTTAACCATTTTTAGCAAACAATCCAACTCATTTATTATCTAATCAAAATATTATATCAAATAAACTAAAAACACTACGACGGCAGGTAACCCATGCGGGAAAAAAATAGATGTAGGTCGCACTAGAATGGAGATATAACCGTCAAACTATTATCCTAGGGACGTCGCCTCACCTTCGAGACGGTTTCACCACCAACACACAAACCTAGCATTAAGGAAAATAAATTGTAAATAGTTGGCGCCTCGAGGTGCTAGATCGACCGCTGGGGATGATTTGAACCAACAGCAACAACGGTGTAAGATGGTGACTTGTCTGGCCGCGGCTTGACTTGTAACTTTTGGTTTCGTGATCTTATTATGTAGTTGCCGTGATCTATTGTTGTTACAGCATGTCTAACAGACCCCCTAAATTTCCGCCCCGTAAAACACGTGTAGAGGGCCCTGTATATAAAACGCGAGTATTTTTAACCGGACAAAAACGCCTCCCGTCTAGCAGTCCCCGTATACGAAAACTGTAAAAGAGGAATATGCTTCTTTTTTCATCTCTTCGCGTTGCAGCCCCGCCGCCGGACCTGCCGCCCCACCGGACCTGCCGCCCCGCACCACCGGACATGCCGCCCCGAGCTGCTGCCACGCGCCGCCCCGCCGCCTCGCCCCGCTTCTCAGGCCGCGGGCGGCCCCCGTCGCCTTGCGCCGCCTCAAGCCGCCATGGCCCCCGTCGCCTTGTGCCGCCTCAGGCCGCCATGACCCCCGTCGCCTTGTGCCACCTCAGGCCGCCATGGCCACCCTGGCCCTGCCCCGTCGCGGCGCACCCGCCCTGCCCGCGCCGGCGCCGAGCTCCGCCCCGTCCCGCCAGCTCCGCCCCGAGTGGGAGAACGCGGAATTTTGCTTCAAAATTCATCTAGTTTTTTCATTATTTGATAGAAATCTTGATGGGTTGAAAGAAATTGGTAGAGATTTGATAGAATTTAGAGCTCGTTGGCTGGAATTGGTCGCCGGAGTGGAGTTTGTTTGGCGGCGGCGCGGCGAGGTCCGGTGGTGTAGAGTGCAGTTTTCACCCCCTACAAGCCCCTCCACCCTCTATAAGTAAGGGGCGAGGGAGAAAATTCCCAGGGCCCTGTATATTTTAGATACGGGGTGAACCGTTTAGGGGGCCTGCTAGACGGCCATTTTCGCCCGCACCCCATATACCGCCGGAATTATACAAGTCCGGCGTGGTTTAGGGGGTCTGTTAGACCTGCTCTTACCTTTGTAAACTAATTAGCCCCACCATAAGCCAGGCCTTAGCTGAACAACACAAACCACACAATCGGTTTCTAGCTTTCATGTATATTGCAGGGAATAATGTTATGCTTAATTTAGTAGGAAATACAAAATACAAAAGCCCCCCTTAAGGACAAAAAGAGATCGAGCAGAAGGGAGCAGAAAAGTAAGCTAACAAAATTTCATTTGCTCTGCCTCCCATCAACGAACAGTTAATTATTTCATCAGAACAAACAAACAAATATCGTGTGCGTGACTGAATATATAACTAGAGGTTGCATGTAACGCCATACAATCCTCGTATATTCACGATCGGCAAATGCTAGAAGTTATCAAAACACTTTGATTAGTCTACACGAACTCACTCTAGACCTCCAGAAGTCAAGTATATATACCCATCTATGTTCATCGCATCAAGCACATGAATTTCGTTAATTCTTCACGTCCACCTTCTCGCAGGACGGGCAGAAGTTCACCATGGCCGCCGCCCTGGGAAGCTGGGCGAAGAGTGGCGAGCCCGCTGCCCGTGCCGCCATCGCAGCTGACCGCTGCAGTTCCACAAGCTCCTGCTTCAGGCGCTGATTCTCGTCCGTCAGGCTCTCGCACCACCGCTTCAGAGACTCGCAGTCCACCTCCGTCTGCTTCAGCTTTGTTCTGTTTTGCATGCACAAATAGTTTCAGAACAAAGTTCACAAACTAAGCATAGCAGAGTATGCCTTTCTGTCAAACCATGCACACTGAATTACTGATGGATCAACTGTTGGGTAGTACCATGGTGCAACATTTTCCATACCTGGCTCTTCTATTTTGGAACCATACTTCGACCTGTCTGGAGCTCAGATTCAGCTGCCGTGCCAGCTCCTGCTTCTGAACCTGCATGCCAGAGGTACGTCAGAAACCATCTTTCAGCAGCTAGGCAGGCATAATAGCACAACAGAGTTATATAGAGACCCCAACATTGCGTACATGAGAAAGTATGTTGCGGGCACGGAAGCTGTCTTCGAGGAGGGTGCACTGCTCCTTGGTGAGCCGGAGCTTCTTCCTCCTCGCGCCGTCGCTCGAACATGGGCTGTTCGACGACGATCGGCCGTCATCGTCGCCGACCCTCTTCCTTGCACCTTTCCCTCCCGTCTTTCTCGCCGCGTGTTCATCAGGATCGCGCTCTTGGTTGGCCACACAGGGAGAACAGCGCGTCAAATCGAACCGGATCAGGCCGGCGTTCGTCCTCGTGGCCATGGCTCACATCACCACCGCCGCCCTCGCCGCCGCCTATTGCTAGGCCTAGCCATGCACCCAAATCCTCCCGCTCCATGCTGCTGGCTCTCGAGGGTTGCCTAGGGAGATAAAGCTCGGTAAAGGAGAAGCGAAAATGGTTAAGAACTTAAGAATGTCCAGCTACATGCGACATGTCGATTTATAGGTGACTCGTGCCTAGGAAGCAACCTGGCTGGTCCTGGGCAAGGTCAGTTTCGTGTGCGTGGATTGAAGACGACAATAACACGGGTAATTATAAGGGGTGGACGTTTGTTTTGCGTGAGGAGACGGATTAACTAGTGAGTTAGCTGATCGACGGCACTGTTATAGTTGGACTGATTAAGAGATGAAATGGCAGCATCAGAATCTATTCACACAACTTTTTTTTGTTTGTCCGTTTGACAGGGCTATTACTTAGTATTAGTTAGTACTGAAACCGACGACATTATCTTGAGCTCTTAATAGTAAGTCAAGTGTGGCCGCTAGTAACGTATGAGTAAATCAGGGTTGGTTTGCAGTGAGGAGGAGGGATTTGTTCAAGTGCGACACGTTCTCTGCGTGCGTATCTTCGCGATTAATTCTTGCAGACCAAGCATGGACTGACGTACGTAGGTACGTAGGTCATGTTAATTCTATAGTTTTATTCTTGGACTTTCTATAGCCATAGAAATTTGGACGCTCTGCCCTGGACGTTCAGGTCACTCGATCGAAAACAGTAGAATGTGGGCTAATTTTAGATCGATTGAGATTAGGTTCACCTCAATATTTTTTTTATTGTGTGAATATCTTTTCTCTATTATGTGTCTATTTTTTACAGCTTACTTGGGATTTAAAGATACATTTTTGCTAGTTATCTCAGAACTAACTTAGTCCCAGTCAAGTCTAACATCTCAGTATCGTGATTTGTGCACTTAAGGTTGTAAGTTGGGTTGCAACCGAGATTTTTTTCTTCAGTTGCAAGTTGGTTTACTATTGAAATTCTTCAGTTAGAAGTGAGGTTGCAATTAAAAATGCATGTGAACCATTACATTTGTTTCTTGCTTCGTGCTAATTGTGAGTTGCAACATGGATTCTAACTAAATTTCGATGATGTTATTTGACTAAGAACAAAGTTAGTTCCCAGTCGACTGATAAGTAGTCACACCCTTACAAATATCAGCCGCAACCTCATTTGAAACCGGAAAAATATCAGTTATAACTCAACTTGCAACTGAAAAGTTCTAACCCCACTTGAAAATCTTAGTCACACCTCCGCTTACAACTCACATGCATGTTGTGTGAATCGCGATGCAAATCTATCATTTTTTAACTTGACCGAACGTTAATTTAATTTCAGCTAGCTGTGACTACTCATAGTGGGAGTAACATAGGTAGTAACATCACACATCTCAAGACATTTTGGTGACATGGCATGATAATAAATGATGAAAGAGAGTGGGGTGGTAACTAGCTATGTTACCATAACATCACACTTTCCAAGATAACATGAGTCTACAACATAATTAATATTAGTTTGCATGACACCACACAAATGTTACTCTCCACTATGAACGTAGTAACATAGGCACATGTTACTACTCTATGTTACTCCCCACTATGACTAGTCTGAGTACTCATGCGTGGGCCCTGACTATGTTTTAAAAGGAAAAAAAGGTTCCAGGAAATAATCAGGAAAAATTATAGGTCGTTTGATGGGTACGGTGCCCGCCAACTACGTACTACTCTGGAGATCTAAACGAGACGCCGTCTCGCGTGGAGCCATTCAAATTGACCAAGCGCGCCATGATTACACTACCTGTAGTGGCATGTACATCGCTCTCTAGCATGCACGTACGCGGAACTATCTCAGGGTTTCCACACCACAGGTTCTGTACTGTACACATACGTACGGTTGGTACTTCCGCGAAGCAACGAGTGATTAACTCTGCACTATTTCGGTCTTTGAACAAAGGCTGCGCGGGTGCCGCAGATTTCTCGCGTGGCCGCCCCGTCATTGTCAAGATAGGGATAGTTGTGTAGTTGAGATCTCCGCCTCTTGTGTAGTTGAGATCTCCGCCTCTTTTGTTTATCTGAAAATAATCTACTACAGTACCTGGCTTGATGTAGAAAGCTAGGGCATCAATTCTGCTTTGTTCGAACTTCGAAACTTCAGTTACGATTGTGTTCGGGGATGGCGAGGCCACCCAGCTCTGGACACACCAATGGCAGCCTGAAGGGAAGCTTTGCACTCTATTCCCAGACCTATTCCAGCTCTGCACCCTTCGGCGAATCACGGTCTAGAAGGCGATCAGCCAGGACAAATGGATCAGACACTTCAAAACTGACTTGACGCCGGTGGCCATCCGACAGTTCACCGCCCTTTAGAACTTGACGCGGGGCATTCAGCTTTCCCCTGGGACTCCTGATCACCTGACTTGGAAGTGGACGATTGACGGGGTATACTCCGAGCGCAGTTCCTCGGCACCATCAGACCTGCCTTCCCGCCGATCGTCTGCAGATCTGACGCTCCACCCAAGTGCAGATTTTACGCGTGGCTTGCTGTCCAGGGAAGGTGCCTGACGGCGGATGCTCTGGCGCAGCGCGGATGCCCGCACGACCCTCTCTGTTCTTTCTGTCGTTCTGAGCCTGAAACTGCAACACATCTGCTGACTACATGTCCGTACACGAAGGAAGTCTAGGCGCTGGTTGTCAATCGTGTCGGCCGCCGGTCTCGATGATCCCTGATACCCACTCGGAGCTATAGGACTGGCTGGTCTCCACTTCTCAACAGGTCGGACCAGCGAGCGCCAAGGTGTGGCGCTCCATCATACCGTTTGTCTGCTGGTGCGTTTGGAAGGAACGGAACGGAAGGATTTTCATTCATACAGCTAACTCGCCGGCAGAGCTATTTCAGATGATCATGTCCGAGGCACAACAATGGGTTGATGCAGGGCGACGAAGGATTCGAGCCTTGACAGAAAGACCAAGGGGCCTGACTAGGTCGCCGTCCTCTCACTTGTCAGGCTCGAGCGAAGCTCTAGCTAGTTTCTTTTTTCTTTGTTTTCTTTGAGTTTCTCGTTTGGCCTTCTTTGGCCGGTTCTGTACTCCTTTTTTTTCTTTTCGAAATGGGGCATAGCCCAGCCTCTGCATCAGATTGATGCACACAGCTTTTATTTATTTAAAGCATTTATAGTTCATGAGTTTTACATCACGGATCAGAGAGGGTTGAGACATGTATCAACCAACGAAAGAAACAGAAGCATACACAGCTATCCATTTTGTATCCTACTAGTGTGTCGCCACCCAGTAGTCTGGAAAAAGAAGTCCTGGTTCTGTACTCCTGAAAGGTCTCCTTCCGCCAAGCTGCCTTTCGTCAAAAAAAGGACATCAATTCTGTCAACAATGTTACTTGACCTGGTAACCTTACTAGTTATGATAGGAGTTCATTGTCGATTACTCCCTCAGTTTCCAAATTATATGTTGCAACTTTTTTTCTAAAATAACTGAATCTGTATATAATAAAATGTTCCTAGACACATATCACCAAAGCATTGGCACTTAATATGGAACACATGAAGTAGTTGTTAGTATTGATGTATCATGGTGGCCTTCGCAAATGCGAGGTCATTATCTTTATTTCTTTCGAACGATGATCATCTTCTTTAGTGTGTTAAAATTGACCAATAATTATGTTTATAGATTCGTGGACTTTCGTGGTGTGTTTAAAACTTAGTAGCCATAAAAGGTTTCCCGGAGATACCTAAGGGGGGTAAAGAAACAAATAGATTTTTACTGATCACGTTTTCTGGCAAAGCGATGAGAACAAACATAAAATAGATTAAAGAAATGGAACATGCAGCAGTTTGTAGACCAAATGATCGGGGGGTCCAGGTATTGCGATGCTTAAACTTAAAAATAAATACTAATTGAGCAAATGTCTCTTTAAAAACTACTTATTGAGGAGGGAGTGTGGCAAGAATTGGTGCATAACAAGTATCTAAAACATAAGACATTATCTTAAGTCCAATCGAAACCCACGAATTCCCCCATTTTGGAAGGGGCTTATGTGGGTGAAGGAGTATTTCTTTAGTAGGGGCCATTTTAAAGTTACTAATGGTTCCACTACTAGGTTTTGCAAAGAGATATGGTTGAGGAAACATCTTAAGCACAAAAATAACCATCATGATATAAAATTGTGCGACTGAAGAATGTTACTGTTGCGAATGTGTTAGCTTTAGTACCACTAAACATTTGTTTAAGAAAACTATACTGCTTGGTTACACTTATGTCAGGGACTTACGATGGTACGGTTGTCGGATGAACCAGACATATTTTTTTTGGAGGTTAACAACCTCAGGAATATTCTCAGTCAAATTCATGTATGTAGATGTTATGAACATTCATATGCCTTTTTTTTGCAAGTACTTATGAAAGCTAGAAGTCCTATTAAATATAATTGTTTTCATGTGGTTGCTTTTACCATAAAGTGTGGTAACCAAAGATAACTTAGCAAAAGGAAAATGGGATGTGTGTACCAAGTATTGTTTTTTTGTGGATCTCAGGAGGGCACTAAACACTTGTTTATTTCATGTCATTTCGCTCGCCTTTTATGGAAGATAATTCATATTACTTATTATCTTCCTCCTACAAATAATACCGCAAATATGTTTTAAAATTGGTTGAATGGAGTTGCAACCAATCTAAGGATAGAATTGTATAGGGGTTTAAGCCTTATGTTGGTCAATATGGATATAGATAAATAATATGGTGTTTAACAAGATTAGACATTTCAACTTTTTGCAAGTTATTCATAAAGTGGCATACTGGATGCAACTATGGTCGTTCCTTTTCTTGCCGGATCAGTTACAACTTAAGGCTTCTAAATGCCACAGTCTGTTGTGGGCCGCTTGTAATATCTGTAGTCCGGTTGGCTTGCGGCATATTAATCGACTACGGGATGTTTAGTTGCTACATTCTTTTAATTTTTTGTTGGTTGATTCATGTATCAACTTTGTGTGACACATGAATTGTAATATTTATGAATGATAAACCTTTTAATAAAAGGGGGTGTGCATCAGCTAATGCACAGGTTGGGATCTCACTCTCCATTTCGAGAAGAATGAGGGAATTGTTGAAGATTAGCATAAAGAAGATGCGCGCTAGACTAATTGTTTACTCTTCATGTATCCTATTATAAGTTATATTTTCCAAATTACTCTATGCCTTATTGTGAATTGACATGATGATTACAATTGCTTTCAGGTGGAAATAATAGACATGAGAGGTTAGTTTAGATTTTGTAGGATCCCAACAACAACGCAGAGGACGAGAAAGAATAAAGTGATGCGATGATTGTGTAATAATTCACCATCTAAAATCATTCCATGACATTAAAAGTTCACTCAAAATATGAATGGTTATTCATTACGGCTTTAAGTTGTCCGGTTTTATAGACGATATACCAAAAGCTATATATCAACACTAGAAACTGAGAGTGAAAAAACATGGTATTAGAGAGCAATCACATAAACTATGCAACATGCATCAAGATTATGGCAAGAAAGTGGAGATCATTGGAGATAAAGAGTCCCATAAAAATCCTCACATTCTCACCCCAAAGTTATCTTATTTATCATTAATGCTAGAGTTACGGGAATTTCCTTAAGGGAAAATTTAGGGTCGGTGCAACTCTTCTCCTTCCCGTAATTTTAGGAACCGTGATCAATCCATGTCTATGTTTGCTCCTTGTTCACATAAGCATGGATTGTAGGTATACATTTAATTGTGTATATTTGGATAACATAAGTTCGTATATAAGTTGTATTATTAGCCATGTACTCTAAATATTCCCCTATATTATGTGACCTAGTTAAGGTGCAGGTAAGGGTCAATATTATCAGCTAAGTGCTATAAGGGAAACTCCAATGCCACCCAAGGTCGATTTAGTCCATTTTTGTGTGCCTCACAGACATAATCGGACACCCGTTTGCGGTGCCTCACGGTCAGAATCGGACCCCTCCCCACTTTTTGAAAAAAATAAAAAAACAACTACTACCTTACAAATTTACAAAGGCGAAGTAACATATATTTCAAGTGCAATAAAAGTTACAAAATTACAAAAGTTTAAAATCAATGTTATGGTCCGTGCAGAGGGAGCAATTCACATGAGCAGGGACCACGTCACATGAGCCCTCTCTTCCTTAGTTGCCTATGTAGTCACAATCAAATTAATTTGAGGTTGTAATTAAATACTCACTAATTTATGCTGAACTTTTTTACTTAGTCATAACTCATCTTGGTCTTTAATGTTTTATTTACAAATACATACACATTTTGCTGTATATATTATACTCCCTCCATGCCAATGAATAAGGCCTATATTTTATTAGAAAAAGAATCAAGTTAAGTAATGTTTGGCCTATTTTTCAGAAAAAACTACCAAGAACCACAATATTATATAGATATCATATGAAAATACATTTCATGATGTATCTAATTAACGGTGTTGATTTTTTATTGTACATACTAATATTTTACTAAAAACTTGGTAAAGGTTTACGTACTTTGACTTTTAGAAAAAGTATTAGCCTTGTTCATGAGAACGGATGTAGTACTTATATTCTAATACACTCTTATGTTGCTAGTCTTACATTTCAGGTATAATGGGGAATGGTGAATCATATGATCTGAAATTATTTATGAGTAAGAATCATACAGTTATAATATTTTCAGTTTGAAGTACATTATTGTGCCAAACTAAGATTCTTAGGTTGTTGCAATACATTTTATTTTGTTTATATGGTTTGGATTGTTCACAAAAAATCTTATAATTGATATACTGTAAATATAGGCAGCCAAAAGCTACCCATTACACGGCAAATAAATCAATGCAATATGTGTATTATAGTATATGTGTCACTGTCCATAATATTGGTAAATATCTTCATAATTTAGTTGAATGTTCTAGGGTGCATAAATTCTACCAATCCAGTGACATTGGCATATGGCTTGTCTCTATACTTAGTATCAAAACCATAGCATGTGTAACATGTATGAGTATTTAGAAGTATGGTTCAATGTTGTTCATTTGATTATTCTTTTGGTTCTTGAGAAAAAAAACTAATGTTGGCTTTTGCTTGAAGATTGACTTTGTCATGTATTTCCAAGGCCTCAAAACTCAAGGATATTACTCGATAATAGGGTGTCATGTCGTCCTACATGGATCATTTGGTAACATGTGGCAATGTACTCAGGTATTTATTTTAATACTGCGCTGGCCAAGATTTGAACTTAAAACCTCTAACTCTAGTACCATATAGAATTGGATGAAACTGGTTAGGCAATTCAGAAGTTTTAGCTTTATTGACCCACCCTTAGAAAAAAGTAATATTGCATTTTTGACACTTAGTGGTCATTGTACTTGTAAATTGTAATAAGATCTACCTTTCTTAAACAGCGGAACAACAAGACAACACATGCGCACACCTAGTGGAGTAGATTATTTGGACTGTTAAATTGACATAAATCCTGCTGAGATGTAACAATAGACATGAGATGTTAGAGTAAACAAACATAAAAGTAGATCCGGCGTTCCGTATATATACATGTCAAGAAGAAGAAGAAAAACAACCGAATGGTAATCTTATTTGATGAAGTCATCACCGAAATCAGCAGATTAACTATTATTTTTGTTCTTTGCTCCGTCTTGTATAAAGGAGGCAACCAAAATATGTTTGCCTTGTTTGGCTCGGTGAGTCAGTGTGATGGTAATTTCTAATGTGGCATTTAAATTCCGCAGTTTCTTATTTCTTTTTCAAATTGATGCACAAAATAGAATAGTCTGATATGGTCGTCTAAACGAAAATGATTGTAAGATAATATAAGCATTACTCCATTCACAATTGTACCTCTAATTGTCAGTTTTTTTCTTAATAATAATAGAATCTCAGTACAAGAAACGGTCAAACGGAGGTAGCATGACAAGAACCGTCGCGTTAAATCTGTGATTGCGCGGCTAGCTGAGGCTGCTCATAGTGGGGAGTAACATAAGGTGGTGTCATGCATAAGTTACTAGTTCATGTTACTACCTTCATAGTGGAAAGTAACTTAGAGATGGTATCATGCAAAGTCTCATTTATTAGTTTGTAGACTCATTTTATCTTGGGGTGTGTGATGTTATGGTAACATAGCTAGTTACCACCTCCCTCTCTTTCTTCATTTATTGCTATGTCATGTCACCAAAACATCTTGAAATATGTGATGTTACTACCTAAGTTACTCCCACTATGAGCAGTCTGACATGGATGGAGTTGTGCCGGTCTCTAGTCAGCCGAATTCAACTCCTACGGTTTGCAGGTCTTCACCTAATTAAGCTACGAACCATCCTAGAATGAAATGGTCTTAGATAAACGTTTCTGCTACTGTTTTGCACTACTTAATTCTGCTTACGATTATGCCAACCGGTACATACCAATTTCCTTTCTGAAACTGACAGGCAGTGACCGAGACTACTAGCTGCCCGAAGGAGTTTGTTTCGTCAGAGATACTTTCACGTGCTCTTTTTTTTTTTTTGATCTGGCACTTTGACGTGCTCTCGACCCATATAAATATAATACCGATTCTAAGATCTTATCAGTTATTAGCACCTGGATCCTTTGATTCATGCGATCATGTGTTGGAAGATTTTCTTGGCCTCGTCCATATCTTTAGTGTAGAAAAATAAGTGGGGACAAAAGTTGCGATTGGGACAAAGGCGTGTAATCCAATCGATGAAAGAACCGTTCAACTCGCTCGGTGCCCTCTCGCCTTGTTGGCGGTCTATATTGTGCCGTCGTCCCGCCAGGCAAATGCTGCTTGTCAAGTTCAGGTTAAAGTCACTCTCCCATCCGATGTTCCTCGTTGTTGGTCTTGATCGTCTGTTGTTTCTACTCCTAATAGCTTTTTGGCCTCAACGGATATGTAATCTGCTTTGGAGAAGCAAGCTGAGTTATTTTTATGAGGCTATTCATCCTCTGCACGAGTTGTTGACTTTTTATACAATTGGACGCTAGTGATTAGGGATTATTTGGAGCGGGCGGAAGGTGTTGGGCAGACTCTCCCGACCACCTGCCGATCCTTTGGTTTTGTCAGTTATGAGCAAAGTGGGCGCTAGCGGAGCGGATCTTCACGGTTGTTTCTCTTCTCGTGCTAGGGAGAGCTCAGGGATATCGGCTATGAGATCATGCATGAGCTCCTAGAGTTGTGTGGAGTTATGCTTACACCTCCTTTTGTCGAGGAAGTGAGGCCCGACTCGCACGAGTTCTCGGGTGTGGCTTCTCTACTGTGTCAAACACTTGACTTTGAGAAGTGTGGTGTTGTTGATGATGCAGTCTCTCTCTTGCCTGAGTCCTACAAACTGGTAATTTCTATTGGTGATGAGGCTGCTAAGTCTGAACTGTTGCCAACGGTGCCTAGAGCTGTCGTCGCGAGAGAGGTTTGCGATTTTCTCTGTCACCTTGGTTGTTGCTTACCCTGGTTCCGCAGTTGGTTGACGAGTGCCCCCAATGTCATGGCCTATCCTTTTCAGCGCAGTGTTGGAGTATCTTATTCGAGTGTTTGTTAGTGTCGCTTTATGGTTTTATTATGCTTGGTTTCGTCTGGTTTTCTCCTAAAAATTTGACAGTCTCTTAATTAAACTAAGAAACCATTGAAGAACCGTCGCCTCCTCCTCTCCCGCCCCCCTCCCGGGCGGCGGCGGAGGATCTACGCGCCCCGCTCCGAGCAGCCTCCCCTGGACCGCCGCACCTCAGCCGCCGCTGCTGCCGGCCTCGGCCCCGGCCCTGGCCATGGCCCCGGCTCCGGCCCCGGACCGGCCACAGCCCCGGCCCCGGCCTCGGCCACGGCGGCGGTGGCGGCGCCCCTTCCGTCGAACGACGAGGGGGAGGAGAGGGTTTCCACGGTGGCGTCCCATGGGAGGCGATGAGGCGCCGGTGGAGGAAGCCGGGCGGCACGGCTACTTGGTCGGGGCCTGATGCTCTCCGTCGGTAGCCATGGAGGATTCGGTGGAGCGGTGGCGGCCTCCGCCCCCGATGACGGTTCAGCTGTGGTACGCATGATCCGCGTCGCCGTCTTCTTCCCTGGTGATCCGGCAGGAGGGACTTGCGGCGTGGGGGCTGCTGGTCTTGCTTTGTTTTTGGTGGCGGTCCTCGGGTTTCTCGCAAGCGAAGATGAAGATCTACCGGAGGTCGGCTTGCTTTGATCCGGGCCGGAGAGATGAGTTCCGGAAAGCTCCGCCGGCGAATGGAACAAGTGCATATTTTGCTCTGCGGTTGCTTGGAACGGGTGGTATTCGGTCGCGCGCACCCATGTTTTTATTCCGACCGTTTGGTTCCGGAGGGAGCGCTACGAAGCTATATTCTGTGTTGACATCAGGTGACTTTTTGGTCCATGGTGAAGTCAGAAGAAGGAATATCATGAAGGCCGGATTGGTGGACTGGCTAAAGGAGGTTCGAGTCAACGTGATGCTGAGGGATCTGCTTGGCGTTCCGGGCTTGCAGCAGTGGTATGCATGTGGGGGCGGCAGCACAGGGGAAGTTCAGAGTCTTACCTCTCAGGGTGAAAACCCAAGGTCTTGCCTTAACTGGTTGTGCCTGGCAATGTTCTTGTTGGAGGCATTGTTTTGAGAGTGGGGACTATCTTCAGGGGGAAATCCTAAGAACTATGGTCGGGTGACGACGGCGCTGGTGCACTGTTTCCTTCTTGGAGGCGTCGCTTTTGGAGAGTCTGTACTTCAGGTGTTGTCACGGTAGTGGTTGTATTGCTGTTGCTAGGTCTAGAAGGCTGTAGCGGGACTTTTATTTCTTAGTTTCTTTACTTTTTTTTAGCTGTGTGCATCCGTACTACCATTAGGGTGGTGCGTTGTTGCAGAGGCTGGGTGTAATTGGTATCTTTTGATATTAATATATTCCCTTTATCGAAAAAAAAATTGAAGAATGAAATGGCTTACATAACACTTTTGCTACTGTTTTTTGCTTACGATTATGCCAACCGTAATACCCAATTTCTTATCTGAAACCGACAGGCAGGGACCGAGACTAGTAGCTTACCCGAATCAGTTTGTTTCGTCCGAGATACTTTCACGTGCTCTCGACCCATATAATACCGATTCCAAGATCTTGCCAGTTATTAGCAGCAAGCACCTCGATCCTTGACTCATGCAATCGTCTGCTGGCAGATTTTCTTGGCCTCGTCCATCTTTTTTGTGTAGAAAAAATAAGTGGGGACAAAAGTTGCAAGAGGAAGGAATCAACGACGATGTGTGGCCACTGTGCCAGGTTTTCCTTGGAAGTTCAGGTCAAGTGAGTGAAAGTGATAGATTCATCATCAAGGAACAAAGGCGTGTAATCGGATGGACGAAAGAACCATTCAACTCGTGTTTAACGAGTCCTTCAACTCTTGGTCCATCGTGCAAGACGGGCCTGATGTTTACCGACTGCGCAGGCCGCCGGCAGTTGCTGGGCCAGAGTACCTCCATGGGCTGGGCTAGTAGGCCGTAATGGGATGGCATGCACGTAAATAAAGCAAAATTTCTAGGGCTTTTGCGGAACCGTCTTCCTATAAGTACCTCGTCATCTCCTAGGGCTCCATCCATCTAGCGCCACCGCGCCGCCTGCTATCCTACCTCATCAAGCTCCCTCGCTCTTGTTCGTTAGAACATAGAAATTAACCAAGGATACTCAGCTCTCTCATTGCAATGTTGCCTGCAAAGTACCGACTGTTTGGGTACTCAAATCCCTCACAGCCAGTACTCTGCGACGACATTTCTGTGAGCGATTTGGGTTTTTTATCGCTACTCTGATGGAGGTTGAAGTCCATTGCGACCTGCTTGTTTCCTTTCATTGTTTGCTACAGCTTCCTATTTTTTTTTTATGTTCGCTGCTTCGTTTTGATGTCAAAATCGGCGCAAGCATTCTTCAGATTTATCTTTGATTCGTTCTACTTTTTTTATTTCGCTACTGTCGTGCTCTTCCTCCTAAATTTTCTCCCTTCATCTGGTTTCTGTTCATGTGTTTGATGGGGTTCGCCGGTCGGCGATGAAGAAAAACAAGGTTCGCTCGTCTTAACGGCGGGCTTACGTCCGCCTTGAAGATCTTAAAAGTAGTCTGAGCCGACACATCTCCTGATTTCATCGATCTTTTTTTTGTTGTTCTCTGTAAGCAGTGTTTTCTCTCCAATTTTAGTCTTTTCAATAAAAAACGATTGTGGGATGGTTTGTTGCGGTGATGAGATCTTTCAGTGTTGAAAGCAGATCCCTGCTTCATGAGTCTGGGAAATTCTATTTCCTCCTGAGCGGTTACCTGAGCAACTCTACACCCTACCTATTCGATTCCTCTAGCTATTAGCTTTTTTTTTTTGTTTTTTTTTTGTTTCGAGGTGTTTACCTGATTTAGGCCTCACTGATAACGATTGCAACTTAGGCAATCTAATTAAACACACAATCATTGACACGGAACAGTTTCATACAGAGCACGAAAATCAGTTTCTCTAATATTACACTACAATACAAATCCTGTGGGAAGGTGGTAACAACACCACCAACGCAGGAACTCGAATAAATATCAAAGAAACGGATGTTATCGAGGATGATGAACTCCTGAACCTGCTCTATTGCAGTGTACACATATCAGAATTCAGATGCGATGGACAGATCGAAGTGTACACTCGTGATAGGCAACCGCGTATTGCTTCTAATAGCTCCTTATCGACGTGGAGGAAAAATAGGACTATTCGGGGGGGCCGGAGTAGGTAAAACAGTACTCATCATGGAATTAATCAATAACATTGCTAAAGCTCATGGGGGCGTATCCGTATTTGGTGGAGTCGGGGAACGGACTCGTGAAGGAAATGATCTTTATATGGAAATGAAGGAATCCGGAGTAATTAATGAAAAAAATATCGAGGAATCAAAGGTAGCTCTAGTCTATGGTCACCAAATGCCCGTGAAACAGCAACTACGCCACCCAGATGTCCCTGCAAATTTTACACAACAGATGATTTCGCAATAAGTTAATATGATTAAAGAGCCCATTAGCTGCCAGTAGTATGATACATGCTCATACATATGTAAGAGTCAAACATGACCAAAAATGTCCGACTCATTTCTGCAGATCATGGTGAACTTAATCAAGCATCCCAAGTTCTTCACTGGTACCCAAGTCTACGACTATTTTTAAGTGGTGCATAACACTGTTCCGTATACATTGAAAACGTAGTGCTTGGCTTGGATCTTAAATCCGTGAAATATCGTCGTGTAGCTGAAACTTTCGCCCACATGGAAGCTGAACATTTGAATGCCGGATGGTTGAAAGGCTTTCACGGTCATTCTTGTAGGGGATCACCTGGTGGTGGCAAATGTTGGAGATTCTTGGGTGGTTATTTGTAGACCGATTGTAAAGTAATTACCAATCGTTGTTGCCCAAGAATAATATGTCTCAACATACACCATTCAGTTTGTTTTTCTTGAACCGGCCCACGTCTTACTGTCAAAAATACCGTACAACCCCACTGTTTCTCCATCAACACCATCAACTCTGCTTTTTTGGAAATCCTCCACGAAAACATCTCTTGTCGAGGCAGCTGGAATACCAGTTGCTGAACTTTGCCATTTTCACAGACTTGATAAAACAGCATCTATACTTGTTTGAGTAACATTTGCCAGACATACTTGCAATTAATTTCATAACCAAGAATGTCACTCAAGACAACTATGTGAGCTACAACCTATGATGTGATGCATGTACCTATAGCTGAGTTACACTGAAGCTCTAAATATTTCTTACGTGTTACTTGCATTAATATTGCCTTCTCAATGATCTGTGCCAGATTTGTTTTGGCTGTTCTGGTAAACTTATTTAAATTTTCCTACATAATCTAGATTCTCTTTATTGAAAAAAAATCTAGATTCTATATACCTAGGCAACTACAAAATATTGTGATTTTTGTTGACAAGTAAGCTTATTATGCCTTGATATTAGTTATCTACCAGAATCATGCTGAACATAGTATCACCTCAGTCATCAAGAAAGAGATTGCATATCTATTTTCAAGCTGACTTCAATATACCTACATGACCTGCCGTGCAACTTTCAGTGTTCTGTACTGAAGACAAAGGAATTATATAAGGATTAGCCTATCATCTTTTCTTTAAGTGTGTCATTTTGGCTGGTGCTCTTCTTGGGTTTGTAATTTTTTTTGTCCCTGTAGTGTATTTGTAGACAGTTTCATTTTCTTCGTGTCAAATTTGTTTGTACCTTTTTGAAAAATTGTGTATTTTGCACCAGCAGAGAATTTATCTTTGATGAATTATTGTTTATATAGATGCAAATGTAGCAACAAAGCACACGTAACTTGTATGATTAGATCTGATCTTGTTGATAATGTGTGATATATATAAACATCTTTTCTTATATATTTTTGTGATTTAACCACTTTTTATAGCGTTCTATCCTTGATTGGTGCAAAAATTAGTTCTTTTGAGTTCCTTTGTACAAATCGACTCTACTTAGGATGACCAAATCTTGATGTTTATTGCTTGTTATACTGATCAGCACTGGGGGCAGGAAAATTGTTTGAGAGGTGTCTATCAAAGAAGACAACTCACAAATGGCCAAAAGGAGCCCAAAAGTTGAAGAATTGACAGCGAGATTCCGTTTCATTGATTATACCACAATTTATTGAATAATTGTCTAGGATAAAATGATGCATAATTGCATACTACTGAAAATAAAAAATCTACACACCAAGAAATAAAGCAACTAACGTTTTGCAATTCAAGTCCACTCGATGTGTAGCTTCACTGCATCCATCGATATTCCAACAGAAAACTCATTTTGAATATATGTTACCAAGCAATGTCGTAGGAATCCTTCTCCAATTTATTTCGAAGCCTCGTTTTCACAACTTTCATTGCAGAAAATGCACGTTTAGTGGTTGCATCCGGTAATGTAAGAACAAGGTGAATCAATCTTTTTATTAAAAGTGAGTTAGTGCTTTTAGCAGTTTAAATCAAATAGTATAGCAGCAAAGAACAACATAACATAACATAGCAATTTAAATCAAGTGATACTCATCATTTTTTCCGGTTGCTGCAAGTTGTTGACAAAGTTTTGACATAATTGCCAAATTCTGAAACTTTGGGTTTGTAGGGATATCATGATCATAATGTTGTGATTGGATACTAGATTCTCACTTTGTTGTTCTTCAAAATCAGCAAGGTAGAAATTTGAAGCTAGGATTGGGAAGCGGGGCTCTCTCACTCGGTGAGAGTCCCCCAACTCGGCCCCCGCGTCGCTCCTCCTGGAGCGGCTCGGGCGGAGCCCCAAACCAGCGCCGCCTAACCGCCCCCTCCCCCTGGTTCCTCCCCCGCCGCCGCTGGTGGATGCCGCCGGGCAAAGCCCGTGCGGTGGCCGGTGGCGGCGGGTCTTCTCCGCGCAGCGACGATGCAAGTCCAAGCGGGCGTCGGTGCGGGCGTTCGTTGGTGCGGGTGTTGCCGGCCGCGCCCAAGCGGGCGTCGGTGCGGGCGAGGCCGACCGCGGCCGGTGCGGTGAGGCCGGCCGCGCTCACGCTGGCGGCGGTGCGGTTGGGCGCCGGGGCGGCGACCCCGGGCTCCGGTGGCGGTGGCCGGCGTTTGAAGGATGCTGCTCGGCGTGGACGGCGTCGGCGCCGGTGCGAGCGGCCTCGCCCAAGCGGGCGTCGGTGGTGGAAGTGAGAAGGGACGCGGCGGCTCGGGCCGATGGAGGTCGGCGGCTGCGGCGATCTGCGTGCTGCTTTGCGCCCGGCCACGCGGGCCCGATTGGGCCGGATCCGGGCAGCCCGGGCCGCGGCCTTTCCGTGGTGGCGCGATGCTCGCTCCGGCTGCTTCCGGTCATGGTGGAGCGGATGGCCAAGCGGTCCTTGCTCCGGATCCGGGGCCCGGCGGCCGAGGCTGTTTGCGAGGCTACCCGGTCGACGGCTGGAAGTAGGTGCGGTGCACATAGGCTCCTGGTTGCCGGCGGGGGTGCTGGTCATGAAGGCGTCTTTTTGATGGTGCTCCGGCGAGGTATGTGGAGCGGTTGGGTGTGACTGAGGTGTGCCGGGAACTCAGGTTCCGGCAAGATGCGCGATTCTCCGGATGAAAATCTTGCTCGACTTCCGTCGGTGCTGGTGACGACGTCACTATTGGGTGTCGTTCGCCTTGTTGAAGGCGTCACTGTGGAGATCGTGCACCTCTCCCACTCTTGGTTCTTGTCTTTGGGTGAAAACCTAAATTCGCTTATCGGATTGGCGATGGCGGCATCCTCGATGTCGCGACTTCGTTGGAAGCATCGTTTTGGAGACTTAGTACTGATGGGAGCACCTGGACTGCGGTCAAGCGGTTGGCCGGGCACTATCAAAGGCGGACGTTCTTGGAGTCTGTGGTGATCGTGTGGTTGCCTCGTGGTGGCGATAGCAAAAGCACTCTCGACATGCAGACGGCGTCAGACGAGTCCTGTTTTCCGCCCTCTCAAGACCGGAGCGGCACATGCCGCCTCCCTTCGGTTATGTCTTCTCTCTCTGGTGTTGTTGAAGCCGACGAACAAGCTCGTGGCAATTGTGATCGATGCGACATGTTTGGAGTGACCTTGGTGTTGTTGCAATGAAGTCGAAGTCGTCCCATCGTAAGCACGATGGATGATGTTCGCTGACGCTGCTTGCTCCGGTGGTGTGCTTTTCTGTTCGTTTCGCTCCTAGCCTTCCTGGCGTCCTTTATGTCTAGCGGTGCTTTTGTTGATGTAAAGGTTTTCGCTCGGTTTTCCTTAAATAAACTGAGCAGTTTTTGGTCTCTGTACCTTTTTCTTCTAATGCAATGAACACAGCAGCTCTCCTGCTGTTATTCAAAAAAAAAAAAAAAAAAAAAGAAATTTGAAGCTAGAGAACACACAATACCAATGTCCAATGAACAGAATGAGTTTTTGGGTCAAAAAAAGTGCACATAAGGAGAAGCTAGGTTTGCTTGTTTGATGAACCTGGGATTCAGCTCTTGTGCTTGTTGATCCACACCAACAATGAAAATATCACACTGATAATCATGCTCAACTATACTCTCATCCTCTACGCGGTAATTAATGAAATCCACATATAACTCACCAAATTTTAGTGTTTTAACCACATGTTTCCCACAAAAATAAACCACATCATCATTAAGCTTGATCCAACCATTATTTCTTAGCTTTTTGAATCAACAATTTTGTAGTTTTCACATCATCCATGGCATTCACAATATCTTGAGACTTTGGTTGCAATTTTTTGCATAAAAGATCTGTGATTCCCATAAGTTCTTTCATGATATGTGAATAAATATTAATCAAAAGAAATCATTTGCATAACAGCACCGTTAGCCTTTGCTCGTGCTGCGGGTGAAGTACCTGAACCTTTAGAAGTAGCAATGCTTTTAAGTACCAAAAAAGCAGGCTTTTATAGCTTCAAAAGGCAACCTGAGGTATTAGTAGAGATCCAACTAGTGTCGCATGGCTGCTGTAATGTTCCAACTTGATTAGCACCCCTTCCAGTTTCAGTATTGCTATGCTCAATTAGATTCTCCATTTCAGCAACTTGATGAGCATGCAATTCATCATTTCGATTACTAGCAGACACAACCGTGGTGACAACTAGAGCAAGATGATCAAATAAGTTGTAAACATCAGCTACTTCTTTAGCCACGGCAAAAGGAGCTAGCTGCCAGCTGATGAGCAAAACAATAAACATAATAGGCATAAAGACACTCTTCCATAAAGTTGGCTTGTAGTCCATTCCACTCCCCACACATGTTGCTAGCACTATCATAATCATGTCCACGAATTTTGTTAATATCTAATTCATGTTAAACCCAAAACAGAAGAGAGTGCATATTTAAAAGTAGCTGAAGATATATCCAATACAGGAACAATATCGAGAAGCCGCTTTTATCAACAAAGCGATTAACCAAAACCATTTGCCCTCTTTTTGATTCATCTCTTGACTCATCAACAAGAAAGCAAAACTTAGCATTACTTATTTCTTTACGAATTTCACTTTACACATTTGAAGCAATGATATGCAATTTTTTTTTTGTAAATTTGTGGAGCATTACCCAATACAACAACACCAATTTCCTCATCATAAGCAGCTAGCAATCACCATTTCAAGAAAATTACCTTGATTTTTTTCATTCACTTCCATCATGTCCATGAAAGGAGGAAGCTTGGAATGTTAACCACCACAATACATCAATTGTTACTTTGAGCCACATCCTATTCCTCTTGATGTCTTCTTTTGTTTGCTTCTCCACTAATTGTACCACATGATATGACTTATTATTTAAATTATCATAACATCTGCTATCATAACTATGAGCAGATTTATTGATCCTTGTTACATTCGAAATCGGTAAAGTCTGAGATCTTGCCAATTTGGTTCATTGTCTTATTTGTTGTGTTATGCGGCTGCTCTCTCTTGAAGTGTCTCATAGAAGTTCAAATAGACTTTTGAGTGGTCGACTAACAGTGTTGCTACCTCGAAGAAGAAACCCGACTAACAGTGTTTCATTTGACTAACAGCGTTGCTATTCTGAATGTTTTCCATGCCCTTCTATGTTCATAGGGTGCTCAGTTTTGCTAATCTGATTAAATGAACGTTTTCCCTGTTCTTCTGTGTTTCTGTGTTTATAGAGTGTTCAGTTTTGCTGGTCTGAATAAACACGATAATTTGCCACTATTCTGCCCCTTTTCCTTGTAAAGAACACTAATCATCGGTTTAGATCCCCGTATGTTGGAAAGACAGAGGAAGATGAAAATGGTTACAATGCTACGTTGTAGTGGGAAGCTCGCCTAGTAGCACAATGCAAACAGAAAAAGGAGAACACATTTCAGAACACATTCTTACACTGGAATTAAAATCTCGTGGAAACAACACAACAAGTCAAATGAAACATGTATGCAAAGGACTCCACTGATCAGTACACTGCGAGTACGACAAACCCTTTGCCCGATCAACATCGAAACAACCAATGTTCAGCAGCACGCTGCATTGTGTTTACGAGGGTCGATCAGTGGAGGCGGCGGTGGTGGTCGGGCTAGGCTGCTGGTCCAGGAAACGGACGACGACGCAGGTGATGTTGTCGGCGCTGCCCCTCTGCGTAGCCTCCACGAGGAGCTTCTTGGCAGCCTCCTGCGAGTCAACAATCGGCTTCACCGTGGCAACAGCTTCCTGGAACGGAGAGCAGCTTCAGAATAACGCATTTGGTAGTGAAGTAGAGAAGTGAAGGATGGGTGTTGTGGTTACCTCGTTGGTGACGACGTCCCACAGCCCATCGCTGGCGAGGATGAGGAACTCCAGAGAGCTGTCGACCACCTCCTCCTGTTTGCAGGCACAGAGCAGACTGTGTCAAATCGCATATATTATGTAACACAATGCTGCTGTCTTGGTGTAGGGTTGAAGATTGCAGCCACTGAAGCAACTAGTTTTCAGAATACATTAATGATCTATGTTACAGACCTTGATCTCTGGATCGGCAACCACGTACTGCTTCAACAGTTTGTCACCGAATGCGCGAGAAACGGCAAGGACGCCGCCTACACGCCATGTTCCTGCCCACATGACAAAACCTCCAGCATCCTCTATCCTCTGCCTCTCATCCGTCTGATCAGGCTTATGGTCCCTTGACACCGCTATAGCTGCATCATTCAGAAGAACGCAGGTCATTAACCTACTAAATCGGAACATTCGAAATCGTTATGTGTCAGGTTGATTATTCTGAGCTTACCATCACCACCTCTACAAATGACCGCCCTAGAATCCCCAACATTCGCCACCACGAGGCGATCGCCTACAAGAATGGCCGTGGAAGCCGTTGACCCTGCGTCCCGATTGTGGGTGGTATCGGCTTTCAGGAGTTCTGAATCCGTGCGGGTGAAAGTTTCAGCTGCAAGAGAATTTTCGGCGATTAAACCTCAATGTTCAGTTAAGCACTACTATGTTCTACAATGTGAATTGTTCAGTGTTATATTTTGTTCAGGAAGATGTATAATACCAATAGCAGACTTGGTGTCGGTGAAGAACTTCGGGTGCTTAATTAAGTTGCTGAACAGGTTTTGCTTGACAAACTCTGCTGCCCGAGCCCCACCATGACCTGCAGAGATCCTAGCAATTAGCAAACGCTACTGCAGTCATTAGCAAACTTCGGACTTCAAAAACGGAACAGTCCTAGCAATTAGCAGACTTGATCTCTGTCTGTCTGAAGTCTGAATCTACAACAATTGTTACTGTATGGTGACTAGTTTCTTCGAGTCTAGAAACTAACTTACCATCGAAGACACCGAACAATCCAACGGTCTCACCATCGACACCATCAATTCTGGTCTCATGGAAGTCCTCCATGGACGATCTCTTCCCGAGACAGCTAGCATACCCGTAGCTGAATTTGCCATTTTCACTGCCACGATAAACAACATACATACATGTCTGAGTAACATTTGCCAGGAACTCCGCCGTGGAGACATCATTGAAGACAAGCATGCAACGACTGCCTTGCCTAGCAAGATGACGATGCATGAAAAGTAAACATGGCACGCGGCGAACGTGATGCCCGGTGCAACAAGCATAATCATCAAAGCGAACGCACGAAAGCAAGGCGGAATTATGAGGTGAACGCATGGTACCTGAACCCGCCGCCACTGACAGGCCTGCCGTCACCGGAGGGCGCCATGGATCGAGGACACCGGCCGGATGGATTCCTCTTCACCGTACGTCCCGCCACCAACGCACAAGCCGGCAATGGCAGCTAGCGACGAGGGAAGAAGAAGAACCAATCGCCCCGGGAGCGCTTCACGGGCGTAAATAAGGATTCAGTCAGGATGGGAATGGGCCGGCCCGGACCTGGCCTTGGACCTGGCCCCTCTGGCCTCAAGGCCAATATACAGGGCCACGGGCCGACCCATTCCAAGAAGATTAACGGCCTCATTGGCCCAATGGGTTTTTCGGGTCGACCCAAAATTTAGATATATTATTTTTTCAGCTGTGTTTTACAAGTTCTAAATCTTATAATGACGTAGTCCATTCATTTCTCATTAACTAACTTGGAACAGAGAGCATATAAATTAGTCATTCAATTTTCTATGTGATTGTGTGTTGAAAAAATAAGCAGTACGTAACAGTTTTTTTTTATCATGCCTAGCAAGTAGAGCAAGAGAGGTGCGAGCCATCTTGTATTATTGTATCACTATCACATGACGTTTACACTTTGCAGGATGCTGCTCCATTGAAGGACCGTTGTGCTGAAAGGAGAACAAAAAAAAAATACAATCGTACTGTACAAAGATCAGATCCAAGGAACATGCTTTCTTCTCTGAACGCACACGCCGGAAGCGCGACACAGATGAGAGCAGAGCGGTGACTAATGCATAGTTTGCTGGTAGACACGAAGCTAACTACAACGCGGGTCGGCCCTGCCGACCCAAGGGGTCAATCGAGGCTGGCTCCGTTGACCCAAATTTCGTTTAGGGCCAACCCATCTGGCCCATTGGCCCTGAGTTTTTGGGTCGGGTCAGTGACCCAGCGGGTCGACCCGGCCCAGTCCCATCCTGAGGATTCAGACAGGTTGGAGGCAGAAACGATGAGCTCGTGCACGGTATGGATGGTCGGTGCGGAGCCTCTTTCGCGCGCTCGTGTAAATAAGGAGGACGACGGAAGCTGGACAGATGAGGAAGAAACGCGGAGCTCGTGCGGCTAAAAATGGAGGCGTGGCGGGAGCGATGCGGTGGCGGGGAGAGGAATTCGCGGGCCACGATGGGCGGTGCCGTGCAGGGTACGTGGCGGCACGGCAGAGGAGGCGAGGTCGACGCCGTGGACGCGCCGAGATGGCCCCGTAGAGGCGACGGCTTTTCTTGGATCTCTCGCATCCTCATCATCGTCTCCGCCTCCTCGTGTTGGTTTTGGCTACGTCAGGGATCGGCAGGCGTCGCTGAAACGAATCAAATCGCCATTGGTGGCGGCGCTACGTGGATCAGTTCGCGGATAGGGCGCGTGGCACTGGCTTCGTATGGGGGAGCGGCGCGTGTGCACCGGCCTGGCTCTAGCGGTGCAGTACACGTTGCAGTGGCCATAGTAGTCCTGGCCTGACCAGCTCCTCTATGCTTCAGTGTTTAGTTCGTGTTGGTGTTTCTTTCAAAACAAAGCTCCACCACACACGAATGTGTGCACGCCACGTTTTAGGAACACCTTCGAAAGACTCGGTAAAATACTGGTCTAACGAATCTTTAGTTTGATAAAATTGTTACACGTCTTTTGCTATCGACGAAAACGTTTGCTCCTACTACTAAAAAAAATTCTATATTCTATTTAGTAAAGGTAAGACCAATGGAAAGTCATGTGATACCTTTAAAGAGATAAAAGTCATTGAAGTCGAGTCTATTACTCGTAGTGGCCACTGTGATTTACAATCTTTAGATACCAGCGCGACTGTCTCATCAACCATCATCTAAGTCCGTAGAGACCCGTATTCCCGTCTGCCATGTGCATTTTCTTTTTTGGAAAACGGCTCCAAAATTAGTAACCCATCTAACTAATTTCGGTCCTCACTCATGTGAACCCCGCGAGAGCGCGCCAGATAGCACACACCAGTTGATGGCCACGCACCGATCATCGTGAACAACAATGCCTAGTCGAAGAACATCGGCGGTGGCACTGGATACTCCTCCCGGCGGCAACCACACGACAATGTTTGGCCTATGTCTTCACGACACTGTGACAACAATCTCGTGGTCGGAGAACAAGATCACTTGTGTGCCACACAGTGTGGCCATGAGAACGAACCCCTCGTCTCCCGACGTCGGTTGTCACAACCAGTAGCCTCCCCGGCCACCGTGAGGTGCACTGCTACCTCTAGAACTCTTGTGACGTGCAGCTCCACATAGTATGGGGATGAGCGGAAGGAGATCTTCGGCAAAGGAGGGTGGAGGCGAGGGAATCAACAACGCAGAGCGGGGAACGACAACGAGCAAAAAACAGGTCGGAGGTGAGGATTCTTGGCGTGCCGACATGATTACTTCAGCGAGGTGGTAGAGGACGGCGAGTAGGATCTTGATGGCTCGTGAAAATGACCACTTTATCTCCATCCAAACTAGGATAGTTCCTTACAGTATGAAGCAAATATCTTCCTAGACCCACTAATAAGTTATAATCGATGTCAAGATGTGCAAATCTCTTTATTTATTTGTTTTATGCCAAAAATAGATGTATTTACGAAAAAAATCATAGGAAACTGATGAAGAATTATGAGTTGGGGATGCCACCAAGTCAACCAGGGTCCAGAGCTGAGTTGTAGAAGACTTAACGACCACTTGGTATGGTCAGGACCACCCGTACAGCCAGACCATACCTAGTTACAATGGGATAGCCTCGCCAAACCCCAATAGAAATTGTGATTACATGCAAGGCGTTCAAGGAATACATAGAGAGAATACCCACATTATGTCGCCTTAGTTAGATCAAATCTCTACCGAAGCCCCGTCGCCGCCGCCATCAACTTCATCATCATCATCATCATCATCATCATCATCATCATCATCATCATCATCATCATCATCATCATCATCATCATCATCATCATCATCATCATCTGTCCTCTACTTGTAATCTTGATTCATTCGCGATTGGTGGTATTATAAGACTAATCATCATTAATCTCTTCGAGATTTATAATACATTATTTATAATTGTTGATCTAATTATGCCTGAGTAGTCCTCTTAGGTTATGGGTTTAGGCCTAGACTTGCAACATTATGTGCATCTAATTACTCAAGGGATATTGTGCAATATGGGAGTAGAGATCCATTTCCAATCTTCGATCTTTTTTATCCCGATCTTGAAGGTTTGACAAGTATGCGAACCAGAGCGGCCGATAAAGGTATTAAGATTTGAGTAAAGTTCATTGCATGATACGATGGCATGCTCAAGTGACAACCTTGGGTCGATAGTGTGGTTATCTTGTAGGGAGTAATGATGACTCCATCAGATTTAAGGCTGTTGTCTGATCTATCTCAATACTAAGACTTTATCTGTTGTGTTGGAACTCAGGGTGGACAATTGATCTGTAAAAACTCTGGCCTACGGAATTGGTGTGCTCATTAGGACCGCATCGCCCATGTGATGATGCATCTTTTCCTTGATATATATTGTTACATGTAAGTTTTACTTTTATCTTTTAAATCCCATCTACTAATGCACAACTACAGGTGAAACCGCAATCTCAAGCCTATCCCCAACCATTGATACAAAAACATCCCAAGAAAACCATTGATCTAGTAAAACAAGAGTTAAGTAAAAAACTAGAAGTATTGTTTCACTGATGTTCACTAAAAATAATCTTCCCGTGAATTCTATAAACCTAGGTTTCTAGGGAAAAAAGCTTTAATACTACAATCCAAAATCCGAATCGAAGGTATCAAATCTTTCTCTGACGACCATTGTCGAGGTAGCAATTGCTACATCATAGATAATTCTAGCAATTGCCAATAAATTGAGGCTTTTTACCAACTTGATGGTAAGAAATCCCGGAACCTAGAAATTCATTTCGTACAACTGAACCTTTTCAAACTGTTTCTTTTTGAGAACCAAAAAAACTTGTGCCAAAATAACGGATGCGAAGAAGAACAAAAGGCCTTGGACGCGTAATGGATCCTGAAGCACTATTTCTGCATCCCCCTGACCAAAACCTCCCACATTAGGATTGCTTGTTAATGGTTGATCAAGCTTGATGGATTCCCCCTCTGAAACAAGAAGTTCTGGCCCGGGAGGTATAGTATCAATCACTTGGCGTCCATCTGATGCATCAACTATGGATATTTCCTACTCAGGTCACTAGAGATTTCTTCTAATAGTTTAATTTTTGTTTTAGTTTATTACTTGTTAAGTTTTATTTGTGTTCTTTATTGAAAACCCAAACATTTTACTTTAGTTTTTTGTTCTTAGTTTACTTTTTCACTTATATCTAAAAAAACATAAAAATGGTAGTATGGCGGCAAAAAAGCTTGGGGAGTTTGCGACTCCCAATGATGATTACTTGCGTACAACCATCACTCAGTCCGCCGTAGTTGTGGAGAACTATGAAATTAGACCTCATTTTCTAACCTTGGTTCAACAAAACCAATTTGGAGATCTGCCACGGCCGCGGCGAGCTAGATCTTTGGCGGAGATCTCTGGTACCGTCTCCCACAACCTCTCCGACGCGCTGTCCAGCTGGTTTGCGAGTTCCATATATCCTGGAGCGATGACCCGTCCTTGCCTCCATCCCCTTCGTCTCCGCCTCTGTAAGATGTGGCCGACTTCAACAAAGACTGTAAGCTAGAGCAACCTACTCATGTGTGGTGACCCTGCATACCACTGCATGTTGTAGTATGCCAGTCGTTGATATAACATTCACGAAGTACCAATCCGCGAATATTACATCCCTCAGAGTAGTACAACAGAACATAGCAGGTCCATAACTCATTCATTTATTATTACAAGCATAATATACATATCATCTCGGAGCTCATCTTGGGTCCTAAGAGGGATACTCCTGGGTTCGAGGCGAACCCATCTTAACTTACAATATAAAAGTCTTACTAGGTGATACATTTATTCCAACGAGCAGTTAAGTACTAAGAGTTCATACTGCTCGGGTACTACTACTACTTATCGGTCTAAGCTTGTTCTCCTCCGGAACCCTCCCCGGTTCCGTAGACTATAAGGTAGTCTACACCTTCGACACCTCCAGAGAGGTCTGGTTCTTCATAGCCGATGATGTCGGCTCCTTCGAGGTTGTCGTTGTCCTCCTCCGGATGGTTCGGACAATCTAGCGGGGATTTAGAGTGGTATGAGTACGAGCGTACTCAACAAGTTCATTATAGAAAAGAGGTGTTTAATGCACTAGCTACGATATTAGACCAGAAAGTCTAATATCAATGCAAGTTTTGATAAACATTTCTTCAAGAGGTTGCTTTTATTTCAAAGAACTATGTCCGTCAGCCTTCACCGGTTTACTAGAACTTCATGGAGTTCCTTTCCGGCAGCGTTCGCAGTTCCAAATCCCGGAACAGGGAGTGACTGGTCACGATTCGTTACACTCTGCAGAGGTGTGTTGCTTTACCCATATGAGATCTTAACCTTGGTGCCAACCGGGCAGCTTTCCCGTCCACACTTCCGTTGGTGTGAGGCCCGGTATAAGGTCTAGCCAATCATGTTCCTCCGCTACCTCGAACACCCACCCTTTGTTGCAAACCCCGACCCTGCGTCCTCGCCGGTCCCATTATTCCCATATTAGGGTGGACCCCGACCACGACGACGGTCTGGGATCGAACCAAACTCCTTCGCCGGTAGCTGCAACCCATCATAGACCGCAATACCGTGGGGACTTAGGACTCCCCAGCCTCACCGCTTGCTCCTCGGGCGACAAGTGTACTACGGACAATGCCGTGGGGACTTAGGACTCCCCAGCCTCACCGCTTGCCCCTTTGGATTACAAGTGTACTACGGTAAAGCGCATCCGTTGATGAACGAGAGGTGGAAACACTTTTGACTACTCTGTCCCACTCTAGATCTTATGGTTAACACGGGTATTACGGCACAAGAATCACTGGACGACATTTGTTGTTTAATCCTAGATGGATATAAACCCTTGCAATGGAACCTCCACCATATCAACACAATCCATGGTTCCATTGCCCACCATTTAGTCATATTCATAGTTATGAAAATAGTGGTTTTGCTTTTTATGCAATAGTGATAGACATAGTACTTTGCAAGTAGTTTAGTAAAAATACTCAAATGACATGAGCAAGTGATGAACTTGCCTAAACACTTCAAAATGTTGCAGTTGGATGGTGTGGACTGACCCTTGTCCTCTGTTACTGAAAAATAGCATCATTGTCCGATAAGGGTAATGGTTAAAGAAGCAATTATGCATGATTCAGCTTTTAGGGTTGTTTCCCCCCCCTTCCGATGTTTTATTGTTTTATGTGAGAGGTTAATACTAAGAAAAATTTAGGGATACTTTGCTTAGGGTAAAATACAACCTTGAAATGTTGTCAAGGTGTTTTTAAAGTCCAAAAGAATTTATGGACTTATTTTCATTAATGGAAATATAAGGTGTGATTTAAATGATTTATTTTAATCATTAAATTTTGGCTTAATGATGTTTGTCTTGAAAATTCTATTTTATATTTTATTATGATAGAGGATTTTATGCTGAGCAATTTTCATATTTTTAATTATTTTTTTAGAGTTATATTTTATTTTATAAAATTCTTTGAAATTATCACTTAAATGGGTATTTTGGAATTGACCAAAATACCCCTCGGGCCCACCTGTCAGGCGATGGAGCTGGTTAGGTTGGACCAGCCCACTGGGCTCAGTCCAACCGACCCAGTCGCGTCGTCTTCCCCGCGTCGCCCTAACCCTAATCTCTCCTCGACGCTCTGGCGACGCCGAAATCGCCTCCGCCGTCGCCGCATTATTCCGGCCGTATCCGGCCCTCGCCGGCGACGAGATGGTGCGGATCTGGACCGCCTCTCGATGGCGCACCAGGTCCTCCGCTTCAATCTGGCTTTCGTCGCCTCCTCGGCTCGCCCCCAACGCGTTCGCCCGCACGACCGTGGGGTTCCGCGGCGATGCGTCGCTCACCGGCGAGCCAGATGTGGTGACGCGGCTGTGTGCTTCGTCGTGGTGGTGCTGGGGCGCTCGTGCTCGGCGACGCCAGGCTTGGCCGCTGCTTGGTGCTGCCGTGGTCGGCCCGTGCCGCCGTGCCGCCTTGGCACGCCGTGGTGCCCTGCTCCAGGTGTGTGCGCCTCCTCTCCTTTCTTCTACCTGTTCTACTTCTCCTGCTCCTCCTCCTCTTCGTCTAACTTGGCCACTGGCCTGCCTCTCCTCGTAGAGGTGCGGCCATGCCGTGATGTTGCCGCTGCTTTGCTTGTGCTGTTATGCTGCTGTGCTGCTGCTAGGCTGCTTGTGCTGCTGTGCTGATGTGCTGTTGCTATGCCTATGCTGCTGCTGTACTGCTGCCATGATTCCTAGCTACTGGTTGTGCTGTTCTTCTTTGTATCTGGATGGTACAACTCATGAGCTCTTGCTCATGAGTATACTGTGAGGCTTTGCTTAATATTGTTGGCTCCTGCTGTTGCTAAGTGTAGCCTATTTCTATTGTGAGTGCAATAGTTGGCCCCTGGCTTGGTGTCTGTGGATGATTCTTGCACATTTGCAAGAATCAGTGCCCCTGGTGAGCTATGTGTGAGGCTGTGAATCTTGGAAATGCTCAATTGAGCACAGCTGTTGACTGAACAGCTCCATCCCTTGATGGAATGCTACTGGATACAATCATGTATATGATTCATTTACTTATCTGTGATACAATTCATTGATTTGATTATCTGTGGAGCAATTATTGTTTATAAGTGGCTATTTCCTTGTCTGGTTCTAGCTCTGCTACTCAGTGATGCTCTAGCATGCACTGGCATGCTCTAGCAAGCTTCTGATGATCACATGATCATCAGTTGCTTGCAATTGATGTTGTTTTATAACTGTGCCTCACTATTGCTCATCCTGTGTTGTGTGTGCATCACACAGGCTTAGCCTGGTGTGTGCTGGTGCTGGCTTAAGCATCAGCTGATGCTTGCAATGATCCATTGGATCATCTGCAAGGCTCTGGTGCATCAATTGCTTGAGTAATTCATTTATCTGTTCATCTTGCTTTATTAAATGGATGAATGATGTGAACTGTGATTCAGTGATGATCATTTTGATGAATTTGTTAGGGCTAGCTGGATGCCAACCACTGGTTGGTACCCTAGCCCTCTACTGAACCCCTATGGGTGATGATGTGGTGGTTTCAAGGGTTGGCTGTGGGTTGAGGTAGCCCTGGCAGCTCTATGATGCTGTCATGGGTAGCTCCCCTTCTCTGTGGCTTGCTGTGGTTGGTGATTGCTTGCTGGAATTGGATAATTGCTCACTGGTTGATCCAAAACTGGACTTCTGGTGGCCTTTGATGCTGAGAATTTATATAGACAAAAGTTTGTCTATTTGTCTGATGGTATTGCTAGCTATAGGTGCTAAGTGTTCATGGTTGACTAGATAGGATCAACCCTTACTGGATTTCCTTGGTTGTTTCAGTGTTTTGATCCAACCAATGTTCCCTTGGTTGATTAACCTATTGGTTTCTTCCATATTTGCTTGCACCAAATGGTTTAGTAACCAGATGATGACACAAACAGGGTTCTACCCTTCTTTTGCTTCTGTGGCTTATGCATATGCTGGATTTGTATGAGCAAAACTTTGCTTGGTCGTGATCTATTGGTATACCTCACTCCAGCTCCTAGTGATTTGTGTTGGTGTAGAGGATTTCTTTAGTGTGGTGATTATGCTTGCCCTGCTCCTCCTTGCAAGCCTGAAGTGCTTGATTCCGTGTTGTGGTGGTTTGGGCAGGTTGAACGGCTGTAGTTGTTCTTCCTGTTCTTGTGTTCTTGGTTTCTGGTGACTTACCGAGCTGCTTGTCGATGGAAATGACTAGGGTTTACTGTGGAGGCTTTTATATCATCCATTCTTTGCTCTCCTGGTCGACAGCTTAGCCTGGCAACACTTGGTGACTCACTGGCTTGTGTGTGTGTGGTGTGCTGCATGCACCCATGGTGACTTGCTGTTGGGCATGCACACTAGCTGTGTGAGCAGCTAGTGTGTGTGTGTGTACCAGATGCTTGGTATCTGGACTGGTGCTTGGCTGTGAGAAGATCAGCTCGGCAGAGCTTGGTCATATCTTCTCAATTTCATTTTCTTTCTAACCTGCCAAGTGGCAATGCCACTTGGCATGACTTCTATTTGTTGTGTTTGTGTGCAGGGAACTTTGGAATGATCAAGATCAAAATCAAGATCAACAAGAGCAGTATTTACATGATGGTCAACAATGTAGTTTAGGACATTTTGTTGACTTGTAATTTTCTTTCTTTTTCTTTTTCTATTTTTGCCAATTCTTGTAATGTATTGTAATTTCTATAATTCACAATCTGAATATTGTAAAGACCAAGGTTGGAAAAAGCGCTAGGCATAAGCGAGGCGGTTGGCATTCACCTATTGCCTAGGCGATGCTTAAGCGGCCTAGGTGTAGCCTAGGTGGGCATAGTTTATACCATCAAGTGTATATATTTGTTATTATATGTGAAGAAACATTAATTTATAGCATGTAAATGGGTAAATTTGTAATAACTACCTTTATAATAATGCCCATCTAGCTCGATCACGAAGTATGACATGATTTCTTATTGTGGAAGACAATTTCTTGGTTACACTGCCTAGACTTCCGCTTATGCCCTAGGCGAGGCGTTTGTCCGTCGCCTAGTGCCTGAGCTGGCTTAAGCGGTGCCTAGGCGTCGCCTTTTCCAACAGAGGTAAAGACAATGTATCTTGTGTTATTATCAATAAAGCTCCAATTTTCTCTAATGAGCTTTACTTTATATTTGTTTATATTGTTTATTATTTATAATTTGCTTAATGATTTACCTCACATTTTAATTATGAGATATTCATTTGATGTTTGAATTTGACATTCAAATATAACTTAAGTTTGAATTCAATCATGCAACTTAAGTTATAATGCAATACCTCTCCTCTCTTCTCAAAACACTAACTTAGTTGAATGAGAAACAAGTTTGTCGCACTCTCGAAACCCTAACCCTGTAAGGTGTCGAGAGAGAAACTTGTCCCCCTTCGATGCAGTTTTGTTTTAAAAGCGCAAAATTTCCCCAGAATTTACGATGCAATGCACATCCCTTTCTAAAATCTACCCCTCGATCGTCTCTAAACCTGGGACATTACAACCTTTCCCCCTTAAAGAAAACTTCGTCCCGAAGTTGTGGTTGTAATACCTGAAGAGTTCGGGGTATGTTTTCCTCATGTCTTCTTCCTTTTCCCAGGTGGCTTCCCTCTCGGGGTGATGTTTCCATTGAATCTTGCAGTACTTAATGGCTCTATTTCTGAGTTGCTTCCAGTTCTCCTCGAGAATCTTAGCTGGCTTCTCGATGTAGGTCAAATCTGGTTGTAACTCTAGCTCATCATGTGATACTGGCTCATCTGGGGTCTTTAAGCATTTCCTGAGTTGCGACACATGGAATACATTGTGAACTTGAGCTAACCTTCCCGGTAGATCCAATTAATTCAAAGGCTAACCCTCGGTTCTGACTCAGTATCTTGAAAGGTCCGATGTATCTAGGGCTCAACTTCCCTTTACTTCGAATCTCTGAAGACCTTTCATCGGGCTTACTGATGACCCACAAGTATAGGGGATCGTAACAGTCTTCGAGGGAAGTATTACCCAATTTATTGATTCGACACAAGGGGAGACAAAGAATACTTGTAAGCCTTAACAGCGGAGTTGTCAATTCAGCTGCACTGGAAACAGACTTGCTCGCAAGAGTTTATCGATAATAACAGTTTTATAGCAGTAGGAATAGTGAAATAACAGCAGCGGTGAAATAAAGACAGCAGTAGTGATTATAGTAAACAGCAGGATTAAAATACTGTAGGCACAGGGACGGATTAACGGGCGTTGCATGGATGAGAGAAACTCATATAACAATCAAAGCGAGGGCATTTGCAGATAATAATAAAACGGTATCCAAGTACTAATCAATCAATAGGCATGTGTTCCATATTTAGTCGTACGTGCTCGCAATGAGAAACTTGCACAACATCTTTTGTCCTACCAGCTCGGTGGCAGCCGGGCCTCTAGGGAAACTACTCGGAAATTAAGGTACTCCTTTTAATAGAGTACCGGAGCAAAGCATTAACACTCCGTGAACACATGTGATCCTCACATCACTACCATCCCCTCCGGTTGTCCCGATTTCGTCACTTCGGGGCCATTGGTTCCGGACAGCGACATGTGTATACAACTTGCGGGTAAGATCATAAACAACGAATATCTTCATGAATCAATAACATGTTCAGATCTGAGATCATGGCACTCGGGCCCTAGTGACAAGCATTAAGCATAACAAGTTGCAACAATATCATAAAAGTGACATCTACGGATACTAGGCACTATGCCCTAACAATCTTATGACTATTACATGACCAATCTCATCCAATCCCTACCATCCCCTTCAGCCTACAGCGGGGGAATTACTCACACATGGATGGGGGAAACATGGCTGGTCGATGGAGAGGCGTTGGCGGTGATGGCGGTGAAGATCTCCTCCAATTCCCCGTCCCGGCGGAGTGCCAGAACGGAGACTTCTGGCTCCCGAGACGGAGTTTCGCGATGTGGCGGCTCTCTGGAGGGTTTCTGGCGACTTCGACTTCTCTCCGTGCGTTTTTAGGTCGAGGGCGATAAGTAGTCCGAAGGAGGGCGTCGGGGGCCAGCCGAGGGGCCACACACTAGGGCCGCGCCGGCCTAGTGTGTGGGGCCCTCGTGCCCCCACCTGGCTTGCCCTTCTGGCTCCGCCAATATTCTGGGAAAATAGGGCCTTCTGTATAAATTCCGAGGTTTTTCCTGAAAGTTGGATTTCTGCACAAAAACGAGACACCGGAGCGATTCTCGCTGAAAACAGCGTTAGTCCGTGTTAGTTGTATCCAAAATACACAAATTAGAGGCAAAACAATAGCAAAAGTGTTCGGGAAAGTAGATACGTTTTGGACGTATCAACTCCCCCAAGCTTAGCTTATTGCTTGTCCTCAAGCAATTCAGTTAACAACCGAGCGATAAAAGAACTTTCACGAACACATTTGCTCATATGATGTATATATTCTCATGCTATGGCTAATACTTAAGCAGTTCATAATGAGATACATGCAAATAAGATCATCCAACAGCCTATGTCAATCATGGAGAGGTACCAACAATTAATAATAAGCATCATGAATCATGTATATAAGCAGGATTGCAATGTTCATAAGAGAATATGATAAAGTGGTATCTCGCTTGCCCGTATTTGATCGGCAAAACATAAATGCCCAGGCACCTCTGGAGTTCATAGAAAGACTAGAAGTAGTGATTGTCAAAGATAAAAGCATCAAAGTTATACCACAATCAATCATATTTTGAGACAAGCATATTATACTAAGAATGACAGCTTGTGCTCTCAAGATAGTGCTCAAAGAAAGAATGGAGACACAACATATAAAAGTAAAAGATTGACCCTTCGCAGAGGGAAGCAGGGATTAACATGCGCTAGAGCTTTTCATTTTTAAAACAGGAGTAAAATTATTTTGAGAGGTGTTTGTTGTTGTCAACGAATGGTAATGGGTACACTAACTACCTCATCAACCGGACTCCCAAGAGCGGCTCCCATGAATTATTTGTATGTTTATGTGGCACTCCTTCCAACCTTTCTTACACAAACCATGGCTAACCGAATCCTCGGGTGCCCGCCAACAATCACATACCATGAAGGAGTGCCTTTTTATTTAAGTTTTATTATGATGATGACACTCCCCCCAACCTTTGCTTACACAAGCCATGGCTAACCGAATCCTTCGGGTGCCGTCCAACAATCACAAACCATGGAGGAGTGTCTATTTAAGTTAATTAATTTGGGACTCGGGAATCCCATTGCCAGCTCTTTTTGCAAAATTATTGGATAAGCGGATGTGCCACTAGTCCATATGAGAGTCCGTCAAAAGTAAATGACAAGGTTGAAAGCTAAACACCACATACTTCCTCATGAGCTATGAAACATTAACACAAATTGAGAAGCATTTTGAAAGTTTTAAAGGTAGCGCATGAGAATTTACTTGGAATGGTTTGAAATGCCATGCATAGGTATTTATGGTGGACACTTTGGAACAACTTGGTTTTCAGGTGTTTGGAAGCACGAGCGGCGATCCCGCTCAGTACAAGTGAAGGCTAGCAAAAGACTAGGGAGCGACAAATCAAGAGAGCAGTAACTGTCATAATCATGCTTGCGGCAAAATAAATTAATTGAGGCATAAAAGTGATACAAGAACTCCGAAGCAATATAGATCATCGAGGCTTAATTGACTTTTTGTTCAGTCATATGCATGCGTGAGCATGTGCCAAGTCGATATAAATGAATTATTCAGAGGAGGATACCACAATGCCATACTTACTTATGAATAAAACAATGCAAGCAAACATCCATGACATGCTACTCATATTAATAAATTGGAGCTAAACATGAGAGATCATGAACTACTAGACTTTCTCAAATAACATATACCTCACATGAACCAACTAAGCATGCTCACATGGATGAGTATATGTACAAAAATGAAAACAAATAGAGTTCATACCAGCCTCTCACCACAATCCAATTGTTGTAGATCGTCATTATTGCCTTTCACTTGTGTAGCTTGGATAATATGAAATGAAAACCACGCTCCAGCCACCGAAGACCATTGAACTCATGATGAACTTTACAAACCAAAGAAGAACAGCAAATATTTTTGGTGTTTTCGAATTGGAAACAAGAACAAAAGAAACAAGAAAACAAAGCAAAATCTTTTTGGGTTTTCTCATAGCAAACTAACGATAGCAAATAAAGTAAAATAAGAGCAAAGAACCAAATAAACAAATGGTGAAGAGAAACAACAGAAATATTTTTGGTCTTTTTGTGTTTTAGGAAAGAAACAAAGCGAAAACAAGAAGAATACAAACTAACGAAACACACAAAAGCGAGGATGACAGAAATCTGCCAAATCCCGACAGCAGTACAGAAATCGAAATTTACAAAAATCTTCCATTGCTCAGACTCAAAAAGTGTTCAACTAATGAAAGTTAGATAACAACCTGGGGCACATGCTCAAAAATTTGCAACTCAAAATAACGTTCTGGCTGTGCGTACGAATATTTTTGGTAACAGCCCAGAATCTGTTTTTGGACAACACTTCCCCAAATATCATCTCCCTCTCATTAGAAAACCACTCTAAGAAACTAAACAAGTATATACAAGTATCCAGCAACCATAATATGCAAAGAATGAGTGATGCCGGTATACCTCCCCCCAAGCTTAGGCTTTTGGCCTAAGTGGAGTTCATTCCCACGGTCCCCATGAAGTGGTGTCTCCGTAGTACGACGAAGAACGACCCGGTTCCGTGTATGTGCTGGAGGAAGCATCAGGGTATGTGACGGTGTAGTCGTAGGAGGGCTCGGCGTCCTCGGAGTCATGCTGCTGGTGGAAGTCTTGTATCTTCATATGTTCCTCCACCTCCTCCTTAGTGCACGACCATGATTGCCTGTCAAAATTGAACAGACCTGGCTGGGGAAGAGGGATTTCCTTCTCCTCCCTGTCAGCAAACAACATTCTATAGACCATATTATCTATAGTGGAATCAGTGGTAACAAAATGATGGCTCTTCATAGCAGCAATATCAAGTCTCCTAGGGGTTAATGGCACATCATTAGGATCAAGAGGGAGTCTTAAATGTGTTAAAATGCGTAGTGCAATAGTTCCTCCAAAAATAGGCCCCCTGCTAGACAGGCGGCGAGCAATAAGAGAACCAAGATGATAAGGTGTCTGTCCAGTAAGTGCAGCATTCAAGAAAGCAAGATGGTAGCTAGAAATATTGCTAGTATTTTCTCTACCAAGAATGCTAGTAGCGATGTAATATGCAAAATATTTAATGGCGGGGAGTTGAATGTTTCTTATCTTCCCGCGCTGAATGGTGCGGCAATCATCATCGGTGATCCCTCGATAGAGCTCCAACAGGTACCGGGGTTGTCATCAATCCTCCTTGCTGTACCTACAGGGGCAATATCCAATGCACGACAAAATTCTTCCAATTCCATAGTAACAGGATTACCATAGATCTTGAATGCAACTGTCGGCTCATATTGCGTGTTGTGGAACTTGAAGCTCTCAACGAAAATTTTGGTGAGCATGTAGTATTGCTCCCTTTCATCTCCCACGTAGGTGGCTAAGCCCGCCCTGTTGACAAGGGTGAAGAAATCATCCAATATCCCCGCATTTGTTAGAAAATCGTAACATGGGAAGGATGAAGCATTAGGAGCCCCATTGTCCTCTTCGGGCGCGAAGCTAGGCGCGATGATATCCTCATTGTAGGATCGCCTAATCCGAGTGGACGCCCTCGAGGGCCTCCCGGTGCTGGTTGTTCCTTTCTTGAACAATTCTCCAAAGCTGAATTTCTTCATCTTCCTCTTCTGAAATTTTCAACAACCATTATAAAATTTGATTTCAAGGTATATAATTGAGGGGAACTACTATAGGAACTTGCTAGAGTACTAAACATGCATCAAAACTAGTTTCTACCACTTAGAACAAGCATGCAAGCTCACTAAACATGTTATCTACAGCAGCAAAATATTCAAGATATACTCAACCAAACAAAATTCTAATTGGACAATCAAAGGAGTCACATACCAAGGAGCAAATGTGCCAAATTTCAGACAGAAATCTGGGCTGAGCAAAGAGATCGAGAAATCGCGAGTTCTTGAGCAGAAACGCGAGTGAGAGAAACTTGGTGCGAGTTTTTTCGGGAGAGAGAAGATGTCGGGAGGAAGAGATGAAGTAGTGGGGCAAGGAGGGGCCCACACCACAGGGTGGCGCGCCCCCTTGCTGGCCGCGCCGGCCTGGTGGTGTGGGCCCCCGTGGTGCCCCACAGGTCATCCTCCGGTGCTCCCGATGCCTCTTCGAAAAATAGGACCAACGGTATAATTTTTGTGAATTTTTAGAAAACTTTGAAAAATGCACATTTTCGGGTGTTAAATTAATTATTACTGCGCAGGAAAATGATTTCCAAAATCTTAAACAACTAAAGCATATTGCAAAACAAAAAGTGCTACATCAAGTAAAACAAATGGAGGGAGAAAGAAAGAAAGAAATGTTATTTAGTTCTCTTATGCATTAAAATATACTTGTTAACAAGGTTGATCAAGTCTTGCTATCAAATAAATTTTATAGGGATTTCTATTTTCGTGCCCTCAGGTCCTTAGTTGTACTCAGTTTTCCCCGGCTCCTTAGTTTTTCCTCAGTTTTCCCCAAGCCCTTGTTTGAAACCCGCAGAAGCAGCTCAGACGGCAGGATTCCCGTTTAGTTGACCGTTCTGTCACGTGTGGGGCCGCGTCGTGTGGGGCCACGTCGTGTGGGCCCGCGTCGCGTGGGGCTGGTAGAAAGGGACCGCGTGGGACAGGACGAGAAGCGTTTGGTTGCACGTGAGCAGGAGCTGGGTTCTGTCTCTCTCGGCCCCAAATTGGCATTATTAAGTGCACCTTTTTCCCCTCTTTCTCTCCGTCCTTTTCACCAAATTAGTATAAAATCTAGAGAAGCTTGCATTTCTGACTTTCTTCAATTATTTGTGCCTTTTGGCCCTCGTTGTTTGCCCAATATGGCAGCAAATCTAGTACTCCCTCCGGTCCATATGTATGTAGTTAAATCTAGAAGCAAATCTCCAGGATAATGTACGATAAATTCACAGTCATAGTAAATCAAGAAAACTAAGTACGGCCAACAAAATATAGTAGACTAGGGATAGATAATCCCTAGATAATATGGATAGATAATAGGCTGCATACACAAGCAGCCAACATAGTAACAGAGTTCTTCACAACACCATCATACTAACATAACAACAAGGGATCCCTAGCTAACAACAAAGGGATCCCAACAACAAACTAGGAGGCAGCAGCAGACAGAAGACACGTCCGAGACTCCGCCTACCCCATCCGGCTCTGCCTCCACTTGTTGCTCTTGCTCCCCTTGGGAGCCTTGGGCTTGAGCGGAGGCATGCGCCCGGCGGAGATCTCCACCCGCCGCAAGCCGCGGAGGTGCATGCCGAGCGCCCCGTGCTTGGCGCGGAAGGAGTGGACGTTCACCGTCGTGCCGACTTTGGGGAAGGTGTTGCCGATGTTCTCAGCATGCGTGACGAGGCGGTTGAAGTCCGTGGCGCCGAGTCTCCTGGTGCGAAGGGGCACCTGTACACCTCCTTGGCGAAGTAGGAGATGTATCGGCCGACCTGCAGCCTCCGCAGGACTTGGCGAGTCTTGACGTCCTCCTCCTCTTCGTCGCCGCCGACGTCGCTGCCGTACATCCGATCCATATCAAACGAAACTAGTGAATGAGTTGCAACGATGACTAACGTACATGATAACAAAGTTAAGAAAAACAGAGTCAGCCTCAGTTAGAGTGGACATGATTATATATCTACAGGGAAGGTGTTAGCGAACTAAAGCTCATGCACAATAGATTTGTACACAGCAATGGTTCGCTGAACCCTCCCTGTAAAAATTTGTGCCCAACCATTCATCATAGGCAAAGAAACAGATTCTAGAACTGAACTTGAACACATTCGAGATTATTTGCAAAATTAAACGGTAGATATCTTTTGATTAGTGCATAAAATAACTGATTGAGATCCCATGATTACTTGCATAAATTAACTGATTGCGATCCAATATTACTTGCATAAATTAACCGAACAGCCGAACCCCAAATCTTAAACGAAATCAAGAAGTGATCAAAACAAAATGGAATAAAATCGGCGCAAATATTAGCCCAATACTCATCCATCTACGAGATCCATCTACACCAGCAAAAATAGGGTTCAAAAAGGAATGGGGAACAAAAAAGGAAGCAAACCGTAGTTACCTCGTTCCATGGGTCCTCCAGGGAGGTGTCGTAGGGGTTCGGGGCGGGACGTACGGCACGGGGTCGTAGGGGTCCCATCCCGCCGGGATCCGACCGCCACCGGCGGCAGCAGCCTCCGATGCACCGGCGGCGGCGGCGGCGGCGTCGTCCGTAGAGGGGACGGCGCCGAAGATGGAGGCGTCGTGCTTCGAGCCAACCTCGACGATGGGATTGGCATTCTCCTTGTCCATCTCTCCGGCGGAGGAAGAGGAAGAGGGAGAGGGAGAGGGTTTTTTGCTTTGGAGAAGATGATGGGACGTGAGAGAGTTGGCGATGCGTGAGCGAGTGAGAGTGACAGAGAGAGTGCGAGGAGGCGTCTATAAAGGCGAGGGGTGGTTAATGCGACCCGCGTCCTACGCGTGCACAGGTGCACGTCTGCACGTCTTGGACTTCGCAACGCGACACGCGTCCACGATTGCACGTCTCGACTTCTCCACCGCGACCCGCGTCTACGCGTCAACAATTGCACGTGTCCTCGAGTCTAACCCGGGAAATTTAGATATACTCAGGTATACCCTCGAGTCTTATACTAGCATTTTTTGTGTGCTCAATTTTCCCCTCGAGTGCTAATACTGGCTAGTGCAATATACTCAGTTTTACCCTCAAGTGGCTGGTCAACGGAGAGTCAACAAATGGGATTAACTAGTTAAATGAGTCATTTAATGTGCAAACAAATCCTAAAAAGAGTGGCACTTACTCATGGAGTCTTTACCACAAATTGCCACTTCTCAAATCATAGATAAATCATAGATAAATCAAGTTTTACCACAAATTGCCACTTCTCAAATCACCTAGTAGCTATGAAGGTGCATGGTTTTCCACAATAAGCCCTTCCCAAAACAGACTTCCCCCAAATCATACTTTGTCTAAATGAGGCCACAATTCTCACACTGATGTATATTGGTATTGCAAATAGTTTGAGGTAGGCCAAGATGGGTTTCATTGTACAAAACACGCATTTTCCATTTTTTAAATCTCATATTTGAATCCCTTAGTCTATTTACTACTCAGGTGCCCTTGGTTTCTTGATAGTACTCAGTTTTGCCCTCTCTCTTCACAAATTCTCGCAGACGTGCATCATCGCCCCGATTGGTCTAGCCCATGTCACGCGGATCGTGCCCGCCGACCGTTGATCGTATGATATAGGGAACGGGCAGGATAACCCTCTCTCTCTCTCGTTGGCGTTAATTAGCTTCACGCTCTAAGTATGCATCAAGGGCTGTTGTTACGTATTATTTTTCACGCGCTAAAAATTATAAACCATCACGTTTTAGTTGCCATTACTTTTCACGCAAAAAAATGATAAACCATCAACAATTTGTTGTAGCCATTACTTTTCACGCAAAAAATGATAAACCATCACCGATTTGTTGTTGCCATTACTTTTCACGCAAAAAATGATGAAACCATCAACAATTTGTTGTAGCCATTACTTTTCACGCAAAAAATGATAAACCATCACCGATTTGTTGTTGTCATTACTTTTCACGCAAAAAATGATAAACCATCAACAATTTGTTGTAGCCATTACTTTTCACGCAAAAAAATGATAAACCATCACCGATTTGTTGTTGCCATTACTTTTCACGCAAAAAATGATAAACCATCAACAATTTGTTGTAGCCATTACTTTTCACGCAAAAAATATGATAAACCATCAACCAATTTGTTGTAGCCATTACTTTTCACGCAAAAATGATAAACCATCATCTTTGTATGATAAACCTATCACGTGATTTTGAGTCATTGAAGGCAAAAACCTAATTTGTTACAAAAGCTGGTTTCAGTGAGACCTAACCAAGTTTGGCATACATGATGGCATACCTATAACAACAAGGAATATCTAAAAGGGAAAGTTTCAGAAAATTTGAAATTTAGGGTGAAAATGATGCCATACATGATGCTGTTTTTCGAGGTTTTGACCTGAAAATCAATTGGGTATTATAAAGGGAAATAAAAAGTTCGAAAAATGTAAAAACGAAACAATCTATCTATCTATGTATAGAAGATCAGCTGTATGAAATTTGAGGTTATTTAGAGAAGGTAGAAAAAATCACCTTGTTAGAAAAGCTGGTTTCAGCGAGACGAAACGGCATGCGCTTAAGCAAAGTGATTTTTTCGAACATCTCCAAATGACCCCAAATTTTCCATACATGATGCCATACGTGTAACAACAAGGAACCCTATCTAAAAAGTGTCAAAAAAGTTTGCCCAACCGTATAGCTCTATCAAAAAGAACCTCACCATGGCGCTAGTATAATTTTGGGATAGTTACAAACTTTCGTTACCTAACCTTCAACATGAAACTTGTTTCAAATTCATTTTGGCCTACAAGAAACAAATCCCAACTTGATTCGAGCACCACAGCCTCCAAACGATGCCGATGCCGATATCGGCATGGTCGAACGGCTATGCTCGCCGCCACTCGCTAGGTCAACGTCGGGATGCACCCTCAATCCCGTCCCCTCATTCGATCACCGACACACCGGAGATACCGCCGAGGCCAATGCCGAACGTACATGCCGATGCCAATGCCGAACATGCATGCACGCCGCCGTGGGCACGGCCACGCCGACCCGCTATGCTCGGACGCCACGGACCGCCGCGAGGTCTTTCCCTTCGCCACCACACTCTCCTAGCACCCACCTATACACGCCGTAAAGGAGAGACACTAGTTTTCTCTACATTGCTCGCGTTCGTGTCCGACACGGTCAGTCAAAGTTTTGAGGTGGTCGTCGATGTCGTCGACCATTTCTTCTCTTCTTTGCATGGTTAAACGCGTCTAGTTCATATCTATCTAATGCGTCCGGTCTCGCCTCATGCAGTTCTTTGTGGACGTCGATCTCATCTCGGCACCCCGCATGCCACCTCCTCCGTGCTATCGCTGTAGAGCTCCGTTTAAAAATCTAATCCTACCCGTGTATTGCCCCTTGTATCAGCATCATGGCCCCACTTGTCATTTGATATACCGAAGCCCCACTCGTTCGCGTTTTGGTCGGGATACAGCGATGCTTACGGTCAAACAAAGATGGATGGTCCGACGTGTCTTTGCGGGCTCTACGTGGCCCCACTAGTCGAAGATAACGGTCAACCGTCGGGCAACCGGCCGTTACATCACGTGTGATGGTTTCAGACAAACGTTTGGGTAAAACTGAGGAAAAACTAAGGAGCTGGGGAAAACTGAGCACAACTAAGGACCCGAGGGCACGAAAATAGAAATCCCTATTAAGAAAGGGTTTTCCAAGAATAATGGACATATTATCATCTTCAGACATTTCTAACACAACAAAATCAGTTAATATCAAGCAATGTTGAGTAACTTGAACAGGAACATTTTTCACATACACCAACAGGAATAGCGGTAGATTTATCAGCCATTTGCAAAGATATATCAGTTGGTATCAACTTATCTAAATCAAGTCTCTTATAAAGAGAAAAAGGCATTACACTAACACATGCTCCCAAATCACATAGAGCAGAACAAGGAATAGTCGGTATACCTGGGTCTCCAAGCTTCTTTGGAATCTTACCACTGAAGGAGTAATTAGCGAGCATAGTGGAAATCTCCTCATTGGGAATTTTCCTTTTGTTAGAGACAATATCTTTCATATACTTTGAATAAGGAGGCAATTTAATAGCATCGATCAAAGGAATTTGCAAAAATAAAGGTTTCATCCAATCACAAAATTTATTATAATGTTCCTCCTCCTTTGATTTTAGTTTCTTAGCAGGAAAAGGCATTTGCTTTTGAACCCAAGGTTCTCTTTCATTACCATGTTTCTCAGCAATAAAATCTTCTTTAGTGTACTTTTTATTTTTAGCATGCTTTTCAGGTTCTTTTTCAATTTCTTCTCTATCAGGAGTATCATCCTTATCATTATCTTTATCATGTTCATTACCACTTTCAGTTTCAGCATCGGAAATAGAAATACTATTAGGATCATTAACAGGTTCAGAGGATTCTACAACATTCTTATGTTTCTTTTTCTTTTTCTTAGATGGAGCACTAGTTTTAGTTAGTTGAGAATCTTGTTCAACTCTTTTGGGATGCCCTTCAGGATATAGAGGATCCAGGGTAGAAACACCACCTCTAGTTGTTACTTCATAAGCATGTTTTTCTTTAGAATTATTTCCCAACAAGTCATTTTGCACTTTAGTAAGTTGATCAATTTGAGTTTGAACCATATGAAAATGTTTAACAAGTATCTTAACATCATTGGAGGTTCTCTCCACAATATCATGCAATTCACTAATAGCTCGAGAATTTTCCATTAAATGATTCTCTACTCTCATATTAAAGTTTTCTTGCTTAACAATATAATTATCAAACTCATCTAAGCATTGAGCGAGGAGGTTTTGAATACGGAATATCTTCCCTAGTAAAGCGTTGAAGAGAGTGTACCTCAATCATGGATGAAGGGGAGTTATCCCACATAAATCTTCTATAGGGGTAAATTCTTCACATCTTCGGGTTTAATACCCTTCTCTTTAAGAGACTTCTTGGCTTCCCTCATATCTTCATCATTTAATTTAATCATACCCTCTTCTTCAATATCGGTGTCGGGGTTGGTTCAGGTGTAGACCAATCATCATGATTCCGGCCTATTTTAGCCAATAATTCTTCAGCGTCATCTGGAGTTCTTTTCCTGAAAACACAACCAGCACAACTATCCAGGTATGCCCTAGACTCAATGGTTAGTCCACTATAAAATATATCAAGTAAATCATGCTTTTCCAAATCATGGTCAGGCTGAGCTCTAATAAGAGAGCAAAATCTCGCCCAAGCCTCAGGCAATTTCTCTCCATCTTCCTGGTCAAAATTATAAATTCTCTGCAAAGCAATATGTTGAGCACTAGCAGGAAAGTATTTCCGGAAGAAAACATCAAGCAATTCTTTTGGACTTTTAATAGAACCAGGAGGCAAATTATTATACCAAGTTTTAGCATCATCCTTTAATGAGAAAGGAAAAATTTTAGCGACAAAATAAGTACGCATCTTGACATCATCAGAAAACAAGCCACTAAGAGTAGATAACTCAGTCATGTGTTCAACATCACTTTCTTTTTCAGTACCACAAAAGGGAGTTTTCTCAACAATAGCTATATGAGATAAATCAAGAGAAAAATCATAATCTTTATCCCTAATGTTTATAGGAGATGTGGCAAATTTACGATCAGGAGATAGTTTATATCTAACAGCATGTTCCGCAAGCAACTTTTTATTTTTTCTTGCATCAGTAGTAGCATTGCATTTTTCAATAAAATCATCATCAAGATCTACATAATCTTCATCAAGATCATCACTAGAATATTCAACAGACTCAGGTGAATTAACAGGTGTAGCATCATTTTCATTAGGAGTTTCAGTATTTTCAATCTGCCTAGACCTAGCAATTGTAGCATCTAGAAAAGATCCTAACGAACCATCATTATCAAGCACAGCAGAAGCATCATCACAATTATGAGAGGAATTTTCAGATTCGAGTAGAAGTACCGAGCATTTGAAGCTTGTGGTGGTGAAACAAGTTTACTTATCACGGATGGTGAATCAAGAGCAAGCAGAGGTACTAAGAGTTGTACCTTTTCTTGTAGTGGATGGTAATATGGCGATCTTAGTATCGCGAGGTTTACCCATGATGGAGACTTTGCAGCGAACAATATCAATCCAAGTGAACTTCCAAATAAAGCTATGCTCCCCGGCAACGGCGCCGGAAAATAGTCTTGATGACCCACAAGTATAGGGGATCGTAATGAGTCTTCGAGGGAAGTATTACCCAATTTATTGATTCGACACAAGGGGAGACAAAGAATACTTGTAAGCCTTAACAGCGGAGTTGTCAATTCAGCTGCACCTGGAAACAGACTTGCTCGCAAGAGTTTATCAGTAGTAACCGTTTAATAGCAGTAGGAATAGTGAAATAACAACAGCGGTGAAATAAAGACAGCAGTAGTGATTATAGTAAACAGTAGGATTAAAATACTGTAGGCACAGGGACGGATTAACGGGCGTTGCATGGATGAGAGAAACTCATATAACAATCAAAGTAGGGGCATTTGCAGATAATAATAAAACGGTATCCAAGTACTAATCAATCAATAGACATGTGTTCCATATTTAGTCGTACGTGCTCGCAATGAGAAACTTGCACAACATCTTTTGTCCTACCAGCCGGTGGCAGCCGGGCCTCTAGGGAAACTATCGGAAATTAAGGTACTCCTTTTAATAGAGTACCGGAGCAAAGCATTAACACTCCGTGAACACATGTGATCCTCACATCACTACCATCCCCTCCGGTTGTCCCGATTTCGTCACTTCGGGGCCATTGGTTCCGGACAGCGACATGTGTATACAACTTGCGGGTAAGATCATAAACAACGAATATCTTCATGAATCAATAACATGTTCAGATCTGAGATCATGGCACTCGGGCCCTAGTGACAAGCATTAAGCATAACAAGTTGCAACAATATCATAAAAGTGACATCTACGGATACTAGGCACTATGCCCTAACAATCTTATGACTATTACATGACCAATCTCATCCAATCCCTACCATACCCTTCAGCCTACAGCGGGGGAATTACTCACACATGGATGGGGGAAACATGGCTGGTCGATGGAGAGGCGTTGGCGGTGATGGCGGTGAAGATCTCCTCCAATTCCCCGTCCCGGCGGAGTGCCAGAACGGAGACTTCTGGCTCCCGAGACGGAGTTTCGCGATGTGGCGGCTCTCTGGAGGGTTTCTGGCGACTTCGACTTCTCTCCTGCGTTTTTAGGTCGAGGGCGATAAGTAGTCCGAAGGAGGGCATCGGGGGCCAGCCGAGGGGGCCACACACTAGGGCCGCGCGGGCCCCCCCTGGGCCGCGCCGGCCTAGTGTGTGGGGCCCTCGTGCCCCCACTCGGCTTGCCCTTCTGGCTCCGTGAGTCTTCTGGAAAAATAGGGCCTTCTGTATAAATTCCGAGGTTTTTCCTGAAAGTTGGATTTCTGCACAAAAACGAGACACCAGAGCGATTCTGCTGAAAACAGCGTTAGTCCGTGTTAGTTGTATCCAAAATGCACAAATTAGAGGCAAAACAATAGCAAAAGTGTTCGGGAAAGTAGATACGTTTTGGACGTATCACTTACCTTAAGATATACCATGTCTCCAACTTGTGGCTCCCAAGTCCTTCTCTTTTGGTCTGCATAGCTCTTCTGTCGACTTTGAGCTATCTTCAGTCTATCTCTTATAATGTCAATGATTTGTTGCTTTTCCTTGACATAATCAGGATTGAACTCTTTGCTTGATCCTGCCTCATACCAACATATCGGTGACCTACACTTCCTTCCATACAGAGCTTCAAATGGTGCCATCTTGATGCTGCTTTGATACCTATGATTGTATGAAAACTCTGCTAATGGTAAGTGTTCCTCCCATGAGCCTCCGAAGTCTAGGACACATGCCCTAAGCATATCTTCCAATATCTGGTTTGTTCTCTCTGTTTGTCCACCTGTCTGAGGATGATAGGCGGTGCTATAGTCTAACTTGGATCCTAAAGCTTCATGTAGTTATTTCCAAAATGCTGATGTGAACACGGATCCTCGATCTGACACGATCTTCTTGGGCATTCCATGTTTACTCACGATTTCTTTGATGTAAAGATCAATGAGTTTCTCCCCTTTATCCTGCTGGTTTACTGCTAAGAAGTGTGCACTCTTTGTCAACCGGTCCACGATTACCCATATCATGTCCTTCTTTTTATTAGTCATGGGTAGTCCGGTGATAAAATCCATTCCTATCTCCTCCCATTTCCATTCTGGGATTGGTAAAGGTTGTAACTTTCCTGCCGGACTTTGATGTTCAGCTTTCACTCTTTGGCATGTATGGCATTCCGCCACATATTGTGCTATCTCTCTCTTCATGTTATTCCACCAGAATAATTCCTTGAGATCCATGTACATCTTTGTACTTCCTGGATGTATGGAGTATGGTGTTTGATGTGCTTCCCGGAGTATAACTTCTTTGATCTCATCAATATCCGGAACGCAAATCCTTTTCTGGAACCATAATGATCCCATCTCTCCTCGGTGAAATTCTGATGGTCTTCCCTCATCAATCCTTCTCATCTCCTCCACGATGAATGGATCGTCCAGTTGACCCATGATTATCTCATTTTTTAAGTTCACACTAAGTTCATCAGCTACTTGTAATGCCGACAGTCCTTCATGAGCTTCTTTCTCCCAAAGTTGTATCTGGGCTTGGCTTATCTCTTTCTTCAACCCTGGTGCTATTTCTTGTTCAACTCCTCCAGTACTCTTCCCGCTCAAGGCATCTGCTACAACATTATCCTTTTCTGGAGTGTAATTGATGGTCAAATCATAATCCTTGATTAGTTCAAGCCATCTTTTCTGCCTCATATTGAGTTCCTTCTTAGTGAAGAAGTACTTGAGACTCTTATGATCCGTATAGAGCTCACACTTGGCTCCATAGAGAAAATGTCTCCAAGTTTTTAGTGCAAATACAACTGCTGCTAATTCTAAGTCATGTGTTGGATAGTTCACTTCATGGGGTCTGAGTTGCCTCGATCCATAAGAAATTACTTTCCGATCTTGCATGAGTACGCAACCCAATCCATGTTTGGATGCGTCACGGTACACGGTATAATCCTTGCCAACTTCCGGAACTGCTAACACCGGTGCTGTGGTGAGTTTCTCCTTCAGAGTCTGAAAACTCTTCTCACACTCATCAGACCACACGAATGGTGTGTTCTTCCTTAACAGCTTCGTCATTGGTCCTGCTATCTTAGAGAATCCTTCAATGAATCTCCGATAGTATCCCGCCATTCCTAAGAATCCACGGATTTCTTTGACAGTCTTAGGTGCTTCCCATTCCAAAACTGCTGCTACTTTGCTTGGGTTCACTGCTATCCCATCCTTGCTAATAACATGACCAAGAAATTCTACTTGATCTAGCCAAAACTCACACTTGCTGAATTTGGCATAGAGTTGATGCTCTCTTAGTGTTTGCAGCACTATCCTCAAATGTTCAGCATGTTCAGCTTTGTCTTTGGAATATATCAAGATATCATCGATAAATACGATGACAAACTTGTCTAGACATGGCATGAAGATCTTATTCATGAGATTCATGAATATTGCTGGGGCATTGGTTAATCCAAAAGGTACTACTAGGTATTCATGATGTCCGTACCTCGAGACAAAGGCTGTTTTTGGAACATCTTCCTTCTTGATCTTTATCTGATGATAACCGGATCTTAGATCAATCTTGGAAAAGACTCCCGCGCCTCTAACTTGATCAAATAAATCTTGTATTCTAGGAAGTGGGTACTTGTTCTTGATAGTAACATTATTCAGATTCCTATAGTCTCCCCACATCCTTCGGCCTCCATCTCTTTTATCCACGAATATCACCGGTGATCCCCATGGTGATATATTCTCTTGAATGAATCCTTTCTGTTCCAGGTCATCCTTTCTGTTCCTCCGGTATTCCCGCCTCGGTTTCCTCCTCCTCCTGACTGACTAATGCGTGCAATTAACACACGTCCGTTGGGAACCCCAAGAGGAAGGTGTGATGCGTACAGTAGCAAGTTTTCCCTCAGAAAGAAACCAAGGTTTATCGAACCAGGAGGAGCCAAGAAGCACGTTGAAGGTTGATGGCGGCGAAGTGTAGTGCGGCGCAACACCAGGGATTCCGGTGCCAACGTGGAACCTACACAACACAATCAAAGTACTTTGCCCCAACGTAACAGTGAGGTTGTCAATCTCACCGGCTTGCTGAAAACAAAGGATTAAGCGTGTCGAGTGGAAGATGATGTTTGTTTGCGAAGAACAGTAAAGAACAATTGCAGTAGATTGTATTTCAGATGTAAAGAATAGGACCGGGGTCCACAGTTCACTAGAGGTGTCTCTCCCATAAGATAAATAGCATGTTGGGTGAACGAATTACAGTTGGGCAATTGACAAATAAAGAAGGCACAACAATGCACATACATATATCATGATGAGTACTATGAGATTTAATCAGTGGCATTACGACAAAGTACATAGACCGCCATCCAAGCATGCATCTATGCCTAAAAAGTCCACTTTCGAGGTTATCATCCGAACCCCTTCCGGTATTAAGTTGCAAGCAACAGACAATTGCATTAAGTATGGTGCGTAATGTAATCAACACAAATATCCTTAGACAAAGCATCGATGTTTTATCCCTAGTGGCAACAAGCACATCCACAACCTTAGAACTTTCCGTCACTCGTCCCAGATTTAATGGAGGCATGAACCCACTATCGAGCATAAATACTCCCTCTTGGAGTTACAAGTATCAACTTGGCCGAGCCTCTACTAGCAACGGAGAGCATGCAAGAACATAAACAACTCATATATGATAGATTGATAATCAACTTGACATAGTATTCAATATCCATCGGATCCCAACAAACACAACATGTAGGATTACAAATAGACGATCTTGATCATGATAGGCAGCTCACAAGATCGAACATGATAGCACAATTAGGAGAAGACGACCATCTAGCTACTGCTATGGACCCATAGTCCAGGGGTGAACTACTCACACATCAATCCGGAGGCGATCATGGCGATGAAGAGTCCTCCGGGAGATGATTCCCCTCTTCGGCAGGGTGCCGGAGGCGATCTCCTGAATCCCCCGAGATGGGATTGGCGGCGGCGGCGTCTCTGGAAGGTTTTCCGTATCGTGGCTCTCGGTACTGGGGGTTTCGCGACGAAGACTTTAAGTAGGCGGAAAGGCAGGCCAGGAGGCGTCACGAGGGGCCCACACAATAGGCCGGCGCGGCCAGGGCTTGGGCCGCGCCGCCCTGTTGTGTCGCCACCTCGTGGCCCCATTTCGTTTCCTCTTCGGACTTCTGGAAGCTTCGTGGAAAAATAAGCCCCTGGGCGTTGATTTCGTCCAATTCCGAGAATATTTCCTTACTAGGATTTCTGAAACCAAAAACAGCAGAAAACAACAACTGGCTCTTCGGCATCTCGTCAATAGGTTAGTGCCGGAAAATGCATAATAATGACATATAATGTGTATAAAACATGTGAGTATCATCATTAAAGTAGCATGGAACATACGAAATTATAGATACGTTTGAGACGTATCAAGCATCCCCAAGCTTAGTTCCTACTCGCCCTCGAGTAGGTAAACGATAACAATGATAATTTCTGAAGTGACATGCTATCATAATCTTGATCAATACTATTGTAAAGCATATGAGGTGAATGAAGTGATTCGAAGCAATGGTAAGACAATGATTAAACAACTCGAATCATATAGCAAAGACTTTTCATGAATAGTACTTTCGAGACAAGCATCAATAAGACTTGCATAAGAGTTAACTCATAAGGCAATAAATTCTTAGTAAAAAGCTTTAAACAACACAAAGGAAGATATAAGTTTTAGCAGTTGCTTTCAACTTCAACATGTATATCTCATGGATAATTGTCAACATAAAGTAATATGATGAATGCAAATAAGCAAATATGTAGGAATCAATGCACACAGTTAACACAAGTGTTTGCTTCTAAGGTGGAAGGAAATAGGTAAACTGACTCAACAATAAAGTAAAAGAATGGCCCTTCGCAGAGGGAAGCAGGGATTAAATCATGTGCTAGAGCTTTTCAAGTTTTGAAATCATATAGAGAGAATAAAAGTAAAGTTTTGAGAGGTGTTTGTTGTTGTCTGATACGTCTCCAACGTATCGATAATTTCTTATGTTCCATGCTACTTTATTGATGATACCTACATGTTTTATGCACATTATATGTCGTATTTACGCATTTTCAGGAACTAACCTATTAATAAGATGCCGAAGAGCCAGTTGCTGTTTTCTGCTGTTTTTGGTTTCAGAAATCCTAGTAACGAAATATTCTCGGAATTGGACGAAATCAACGCCCAGGGTCCTATTTTTGCACGAAGCTTCCAGAAGACCGAAGAGGAGTCGAAGTGGGGCCACGAGGTGGCCAGACGACAGGGCGGCGCGGCCCAGGCCCTGGCCGCGCGGCCCTGTCATCTGGGCCCCTCGTGCCGCCTCTTGACTTGCCCTTTCGCCTACTTATAGCCTCCGTCGCGAAAACCCCAGTACCGAGAGCCACGATACGGAAAACCTTCCAGAGACGCCGCCGCCGCGAATCCCATCTCGGGGGATTCAGGAGATCGCCTCCGGCACCCTACCGGAGAGGGGATTCATCTCCCGGAGGACTCTACACCGCCATGGTCGCCTCCGGAGTGATGAGTGAGTAGTTCACCCCTGGACTATGGGTCCATAGCAGTAGCTAGATGGTCGTCTTCTCCTCATGTGCTTCATTGTTGGATCTTGTGAGCTGCCTAACATGATCAAGATCATCTATCTGTAATACTATATGTTGTGTTTGTCGGGATCCGATGAATAGAGAATACTATGTTATGGTGATTATCAATCTATTGTTTATGTGTTGTTTATGATCTTGCATGCTCTCCGTTATTAGTAGAGGCTCGGCCAAGTTTTTGCTCTTAACTCCAAGAGGGAGTATTTATGCTCGATAGTGGGTTCATGCCTTCATTGACACCGGGACATTGACGTAAAGTTCTAAGGTTGTGATGTGATGTTGCCACTAGGGATAAAACATTGATTCTATGTCTAAGGATGTAGTTGTCGATTACATTACGCACCATACTTAATGCAATTGTCCGTTGCTTTGCAACTTAATACCGAATGGGGTTCGGATGATAACTCGAAGGTGGACTTTTTAGGCATAGATGCAGTTGGATGGCGGTCTATGTACTTTGTCGTAATGCCTCGATTAAATCTCACTATATTTATCATATCATGTACATGCATTGTTATGCCCTTTTCTATTTGTCAATTGCCCGACCGTAATTTGTTCACCCAACATGCTTTTATCTTATGGGAGAGACACCTCTAGTGAACTGTGGACCCCGGTCCTATTCTTTACATCGCATACAATCTACCGCAATACTTGTTTTATCTGTTTTCTTGCAAACAATCATCTTCCACACAATACGGTTAATCCTTTGTTACAGCAAGCCGGTGAGATTGACAACCTCACTGTTTCGTTGGGGCAAAGTACTTTGGTTTTGTTGTGCAGGTTCCACGTTGGCGCCGGAATCCCTGTTGTTGCGCCGCATCACATTTCGCCACCATCAACCTTCAACGTGCTTCTTGGCTCCTACTCGGTCCGATTAAACCTTGGTTTCTTTCGAGGGAAAACTTGCCACTGTGCGCATCATACCTTCCTCTTGGGGTTCCCAACGGACGTGTACATCTACGCGCATCAAGCACTTTTTCTGGCGCCGTTGCCGGGGAGATCAAGACACGCTACAAGGGGAGTCTCCACTTCTCAATCTCTTTACTTTGTTTTTGTCTAGCTTTATTTTATTTACTACTTTGTTTGCTGCACCTAAACAAAACACACACAAAATTAGTTGCTAGTTTTACTTTATTTACTGTCTTGCTCTCTTTATCAAAAACACAAAAAAAAAATTTAGTTACTTGTCTTTATTTACCTAGTTTACTTTTACTACTGCTATCATGAGTAATCCTGAAGTTGAAGTTCGTTCTTTTAAGCAGCAAGGTGGAGAAAGTTTTAAGGATGCTTGGTATAGAATTAGTAATGCTCACCATAGGTGCACTAAGAAACACTCCACCACTATCCTTCTTAGGAACTTTTATGTTGGTTTATCTAGTTGGAATAGGTATGTTCTTGATACTCGTTCGGGAGGTAATTTCCTAGGTACTCCCGCTTTAGAAGCTAGTTGCATCATTGAGAGTCTAGTTGGAATACCACCTGTTAATGAAGTTAAAATTGAAATCTCTCTTGAGGATGTTATAAAAAAATTGGAAACCATAGAGAAAAATTTTCCAAGTATTGAAACTAAATTGAAAATGTTATTGGAAAAAACTGATGAACTTGATAAATCCTTAGGAGTAATTGATGAAAGAATTAGTGTCCTAGGAACTTGTGTTGTCCATGATAATCAAACCAATAGGATTGATGAACTTGAAAAAGCTATGGGAACCTTGGGTTCAACCTTTTCTTCTCTCATGTATAATGAGAAAGCTTATGTGGGTAGAGAGCAAAAATTCATGTATGCCTCTACGGTTGCCTAAACAAAAGAATTATTATAGGCCTAAAATTGCTAAAACTCCTAGCACCACCATAGAAAATTTAGATAATGGAGCACCTAAAGTACCCTCTGCAACAAGTTGTGTTTGCATGACAAATAATGATGTTGATGCTTCTACTCTTGATGTTAATTGATTTGCACTTTCTGCGCCTAGCTGAAAGGCGTTAAAGAAAAGCGCTTATGGGAGACAACCCATGTTTTTACTACAGTACTTTGTTTTATATTTGAGTCTTGGAAGTTTTTTACTACTGTAGCAACCTCTCCTTATCATGTTTTTGTGCCAAGTAGAGTTTCTATGTTAAAGTTGATGTTATATTTGGGATCGCTGCGCAGAAACAGCATTGCTGTCTATCACGAATCTGGGCACAAGTCTCTGTAGAAATTCGAAAAAATATGCCAATTTACGAGCGTGATCCTCAGATATGTACGCAACTTTCATTAGTTTTGAGTTTTTCCATTTGAGCAAGTCTGGTGCCATTTTAAAATTCGTCTTTACGAACTGTTCTGTTTTTGACAGATTCTGCCTTTTATTTCGCATTGCCTCTTTTGCTATGTTGGATGAATTTCTTTGATCCATTAATGTCCAGTAGCTTTATGCAATGTCCAGAAGTGTAAAGAATGATTGTGTCACCTCTGAATGTGTGAATTATTAATTGTGCACCAACCCTCTAATGAGTTTGCTTGAAGTTTGGTGTGAAGGAAGTTTTCAAGGGTCAAGAGAGGAGTATGATATACTATGATCAAGAGGAGTGAAAGCTCTAAGCTTGGGGATGCCCCCGTGGTTCATCCCTGTATATTTTAAGAAGACTCAAGCGTCTAAGCTTGGGGATGCCCAAGGCATCCCCTTCTTCATCGACAACATCATCGAGGTTCCTCCCCTGAAACTATATTTTTATTCAGTCACATCTTGTGTTCTTTACTTGGAGCGTCGGTTTGTTTTTGTTTTTGTTTTTGTTTGAATAAAATGGATCCTAGCATTCACTTTGTGGTTGAGAGACACGCTCCGCTGTTGCATATGGACAAATACGTCCTTAGGCTTTACTCATAATGTTCAAGGCGAAGTTTCTTCTTCGTTAAATTGTTATATGGTTGGAATTGGAAAATGCTACATGTAGTAATTCTAAAATGTCTTGGATAATGAGATACTTGGCAATTGTTGCGCTCATGTTTAAGCTCTTGCATCATATACTTTGCACCCATTAATGAAGAAATACATAGAGCTTGCTAAAATTTGATTTGCATATTTGGTCTCTCTAAGGTCTAGATAATATCTAGTATTGAGTTTTGAACAACAAGGAAGACGGTGTAGAGTCTTATAATGTTTACAATATGTCTTTTATGTGAGTTTTGCTGCACCGGTTCATCCTTGAGTTTGCTTCAAATAACCTTGCTAGCCTAAACCTTGTATCGAGAGGGAATACTTCTCATGCATCCAAAATCCTTGAGCCAACTACTATGCCATTTGTGTCCACCATACCTACCTACTACATGGTATTTCTCCGCCATTCCAAAGTAAATTGCTTGAGTGCTACCTTTAAAATTCCATCATTCACCTTTGCAATATATAGCTCATGGGACAAAATAGCCTTAAAAACTATCGTAGTATTGAATATGTACTTATGCACTTTATCTCTTATTAAGTTGCTTGTTGTGCGATAACCATGCTTACGGGGAACGCCATCAACTATTCTTTGTTGAATATTATGTGAGTTGCTATGCATGTCCGTCTTGTCTGAAGGATCTACCACCTTAATGATTGGAGCATGCATATTGTTAGAGAAGAACATTGGGCCGCTAACTAAAGCCATGAATCATGGTTGAAGTTTCAGTTTTGGACATATATCCTCAATCTCATATGAGAATAATAATTGTTGCTACATGCTTATGCATTAAAGAGGAGTCCATTATCTGTTGTCCATGTTGTCCCGGTATGGATGTCTAAGTTGAGAATAATCAAAAGCGAGAAATCCAAAATGCGAGCTTTCTCCTTAGACCTTTGTACAGTGCGGCATGGAGGTACCCCTTTGTGACACTTGGTTGAAACATGGCATTGCAAAGATCCGGTAGTCCAAGCTAAGTAGGACAAGGTGCGGGCACTATTAGTATACTATGCATGAGGCTTGCAACTTGTAAGATATAATTTACATAACTCATATGCTTTATTACTACCGTTGACAAAATTGTTTCATGTTTTCAAAATAAAAGCTCTAGCACAAATACAACAATCGATGCTTTCCTCTTTGAAGGACCTTTCTTTTATTTTTATTGTTGAGTCAGTTTACCTATCTCCCTCCACCTTAAGAAGCAAACACTTGTGTGAACTGTGCATTGATTCGTACATACTTGCATATTGCACTTATTATATTACTTTATGTTGACAATATCCATGAGATATACATGTTATAAGTTGAAAGCAACCGCTGAAACTTAATCTTCCTTTGTGTTGCTTCAACACCTTTACTTTGATTTATTGCTTTATGAGTTAACTCTTATGCAAGACTTATTGATGCTTGTCTTGAAGTACTATTCATGAAAAGTCTTTGCTTTATGATTCAGTTGTTTACTCATGTCATTACCATTGTTTTGATCGCTGCATTCATTACATATGTTTACAAATAGTATGATCAAGATTATGATGGCATGTCACTTCAGAAATTATCTTTGTTATCGTTTTACTTGCTCGGGACGAGCAGAACTAAGCTTGGGGATGCTGATACGTCTCCAACGTATCGATAATTTCTTATGTTCCATGCTACTTTATTGATGATACCTACATGTTTTATGCACATTATATGTCGTATTTACGCATTTTCCGGAACTAACCTATTAACAAGATGTCGAAGAGCCGATTCTTGTTTTCTGCTGTTTTTGGTTTCGAAATCCTAGTAACGAAATATTCTCGGAATTGGACGAAATCAACGCCCAGGGTCCTATTTTTGCACGAAGCTTCCAGAAGACCGAAGAGGAGTCGAAGTGGGGCCACGAGGTGGCCAGACGACAGGGCGGCGCGGCCCAGGCCCTGGCCGCGCGACCCTGTCATCTGGGCCCCTCGTGCCGCCTCTTGACTTGCCCTTTCGCCTACTTATAGCCTCCGTCGCGAAAACCCCAGTACCGAGAGCCACGATACGGAAAACCTTCCAGATACGCCGCCGCCGCGAATCCCATCTCGGGGATTCGGGAGATCGCCTCCGGCACCCTGCCGGAGAGGGGATTCATCTCCTGGAGGACTCTACACCGCCATGGTCGCCTCCGGAGTGATGAGTGAGTAGTTCACCCCTGGACTATGGGTCCATAGCAGTAGCTAGATGGTCGTCTTCTCCTCATGTGCTTCATTGTTGGATCTTGTGAGCTGCCTAACATGATCAAGATCATCTATCTGTAATACTATATGTTGTGTTTGTCGGGATCCGATGAATAGAGAATACTATGTTATGGTGATTATCAATCTATTGTTTATGTGTTGTTTATGATCTTGCATGCTCTCCGTTATTAGTAGAGGCTCTGACCAAGTTTTTGCTCTTAACTCCAAGAGGGAGTATTTATGCTCGATAGTCGGTTCATGCCTTCATTGACACCTGGGACAGTGACAGAAAGTTCTAAGGTTGTGATGTGCTGTTGCCACTGGGGATAAAACATTGATTCTATGTCTAAGGATGTAGTTGTCGATTACATTACGCACCATACTTAATGCAATTGTCTGTTGCTTTGCAACTTAATACTGAATGGGGTTAGCATAGATGCAGTTGGATGGCGGTCTATGTACTTTGTCGTAATGCCCGGATTAAATCTCACTATATTTATCATATCATGTACATGCATTGTTATGCCCTTTTCTATTTGTCAATTGCCGGACTGTAATTTGTTCACCCAACATGCTTTTATCTTATGGGAGAGACACCTCTAGTGAACTGTGGACCCCGGTCCTATTCTTTACATCGCATACAATCTACTGCAATACTTGTTTTACTGTTTTCTTGCAAACAATCATCTTCCACACAATACGGTTAATCATTTGTTACAGCAAGCCGGTGAGATTGACAACCTCACTGTTTCGTTGGGGCAAAGTACTTTGGTTTTGTTGTGCGAGGTTCCACGTTGGCGCCGGAATCCCCGTTGTTGCGCCGCATCACATTTCGCCACCATCAACCTTCAACGTGCTTCTTGGCTCCTACTGGTCCGATTAAACCTTGGTTTCTTTCTGAGGGAAAACTTGCCACTGTGCGCATCATACCTTCCTCTTGGGGTTCCCAACGGACGTGTACATCTACGCGCATCATTGTCAACGAATGGTAATGGGTACTCTAACTACCTTATCAACCAGACTTTCAAGAGCGGCTCCCATGAAGGACGTTATTTCTACCACCTTGGTAGATCATCCCTCTTCTCTTTTGTTTACACATGCATTTATTATTTATGGATGACACTCCTCCCCACCTTTCCTTTCTCAAGCCATGGCTAACCGAATCCTCGGGTGCCTTCCAACAATCTCATACCATGGAGGAGTGTCTATTTTTTTTCTTTTCTTTTTTCTTTTTGCAAAATTAAGTTGCTCACTGATTGATCAGGGCAAAACATGTGAAGAGAATTATTAATGCAAGTTAATTAATCGGGGCTGGGAACCCCATTGCCAGCACTTTTTGCAAAATTATTGGATAAGCGGATGAGCCACTAGTCCATTGGTGAAAGTCTGTCCGAAGTAAATGACAAGATCGAAAGATAAAACACCACATACTTCCTCATGAGCTATAAAACATTGACACAAATAAGAGGTAATAATTTTTTGAATTGTTTAAAGGTAGCACATGAAGTATTTACTTGGAATGGCAGAAAATACCATGTAGTAGGTAGGTATGGTGGACACAAATGGCATAGGTGTTGGCTCAAGGTTTTTGATGCACGAGAAGTATTTCCTCTCAGTACAAGGCTTTGGCTAGCAAGGTTGTTTGAAGCAAACACAAGTATGAACCGGTACAGCAAAACTTACATATGAACATATTGCAAGCATTATAAGACTCTACACTGTCTTCCTTGTTGTTCAAACACCTTAACCAGAAAATATCTAGACCTTAGAGAGACCAATCATGCAAACCAAATTTTAACAAGCTCTATGTAGTTCTTCATTAATAGGTGCAAAGTACATGATGCAAGAGCTTAAACATGATATATATGAGCATAACAATTGCCAAGTATCAAATTATTCAAGACATTATACCATTTACCACATGCGGCATTTTCCGTTTCCAACCATATATCAATGAATGAGGTAGTTCAATATTCGCAATGAACATTAAGAATAAGGGCTTTCTATTTTCGTGCCCACGGGTCCTTAGTTGTGCTCAGTTTTCCCCAGCTCCTTAGTTTTTCCTCAGTTTTACCCAAGCGTTTGTCTGAAACCATCACACGTGATGTAACGGCCGGTTGCCCGACGGTTGACCGTTATCTTCTGACTAGTGGGGCCACGTAGAGCCTGCAAAGACACGTCGGACCATCCATCTTTGTTTGACCGTAAGCATCGCTGTATCCCGACCAAAACGCGAACGAGTGGGGCTTCGGTATATCAAATGACAAGTGGGGCCATGACGCTGATACAAGGGGCAATACACGGGTAGGATTAGATTTTTAAACGGAGCTCTACAGCAATGGCACGGAGGAGGTGGCATGCGGGGTGCCGAGATGAGATCGACGTCCACAAAGAACTGCATGAGGCGAGACCAGACGCATTAGATAGATATGAACTAGACGCGTTTAACCATGCAAAGAAGAGAAGAAATGGTCAACAACATCGACGACCACCTCAAAACTTTGACTGACCATGTCGGACACGAACGCGAGCAATATAGAGAAAACTAGTGTCTCTCCTTTCTGGCGTGTATAGGTGGGTGCTAGGAGAGTGTGGTGGCGAAGGGAAAGACCTCGCGGCGGTCTGTGTCGTCCAACATAGCGGGTCGGCGTGGCCGTGCCCACAGCGGCGTGCATGCATGTTCGGCATTGGCATCAGCATGTACGTTTGGCATTGGCCTCGGCGGTATCTCTGGTGTGTTAGTGATCGAATGAGGGGACGGGATTGAGGGTGCATCCCGACGTTGACCTAGCAGTGGCGGCGAGCATAGCCGTTCTGACCATGCCGATATCGGCATCGGCATCGTTTGGAGGCTGTGGTGCTCGAATCAAGTTGGGATTTGTTTCTTGTAGGACAAAATGAATTTGAAATAAGTTTCATGTTGAAGGTTAGGTAACGAAAGTTTGTAACTATCCCAAAATTATACTAGCGCCATGGTGAGGTTCTTTTTGATAGAGCTATATGGTTGGGCAAACTTTTTTGACACTTTTTAGATAGGGTTCCTTGTTGTTACACGTATGGCATCATGTATGGAAAATTTGGGGTAATTTGGAGATGTTCGAAAAAATCACTTTGCTTAAGCGCATGCCGTTTCGTCTCGCTGAAACCATCTTTTCTAACATGGTGATTTTTTCTACCTTCTCTAAATAACCTCAAATTTCATACAGCTGATCTTCTATACATAGATAGATAGATTGTTTCGTTTTTACATTTTTCGAACTTTTTATTTCCCTTTATAATACCCAATTGATTTTCAGGTCAAAACCTCGAAAAACAGCATCATGTATGGCATCATTTTCACCCTAAATTTCAAATTTTCTGAAACTTTCCCTTTTAGACATTCCTTGTTGTTATAGGTATGCCATCATGTATGCCAAACTTGGTTAGGTCTCACTGAAACCAGCTTTTGTAACAAATTAGGTTTTTTCTGCCTTCTCTAAATGACCTCAAAAATCATACGTGATAGGTTTATCATTCTATACAAAGATAGATGGTTTATGATTTTTTGCGTGAAAAGTAATGGCTACAACAAAGGGAATCAGTGATGGTTTATCATTTTTTTTGTGTGAAAAGTAATGGCTACAACAAATTGTTGATGGTTTATCATTTTTTTGCGTGAAAAGTAATGGCAATAACAAATCGGTGATGGTTTATCATTTTTTTGCGTGAAAAGTAATGGCAACAACAAATCGGTGATGGTTTATCATTTTTTTGCGTGAAAAGTAATGGCTAAAACAAATTGTTGATGGTTTATGATTTTTTGCGTGAAAAGTAATGGCTACAACAAATCGGTGATGGTTTATCATTTTTTTTGCGTGAAAAGTAATGGCTACAACAAATTGTTGATGGTTTATCATTTTTTTTGCGTGAAAAGTAATGGCAACAACAAATCGGTGATGGTTTATCATTTTTTTGCGTGAAAAGTAATGGCAACAACAAATCGGTGATGGTTTATCATTTTCTGCGTGAAAAATAACGCCTAAAAGAGTTTACAATTTTTAGCGCGTGAAAAATAATACAGAAACCCGCCCTTCAGCATACTTAGAGGGTGGAAGCTAATTAACCGCCAACAGAGAGAGAGGGGTTATCCTGCCCGTTCCCTATATCATACGATCAACGGTCGGCGGGCACGATCCGCGTGACATGTGCTAGACCAATTAGGGCGATGTTGCACGTCTGCGAGAATTTGTGAAGAGAGAGGGCAAAACTGAGTACTATCAAGAAACCAAGGGCACCTAAGTAGTAAATAGACTAAGGGATTCAAATATGAGATTTAAAAAATGGAAAATGCGTGTTTTGTACAATGAAACCCATCTTGGCCTACCTCAAACTATTTGCAATACCAATATACATCGGTGTGAGAATTGTGGCCTCATTTAGACAAAGTATGATTTGGGGGAAGTCTGTTTTGGGAAGGGCTTATTGTGAAAAACCATGCACCTTCATAGCTACTAGGTGATTTGAGAAGTGGCAATTTGTGGTAAAACTTGATTTATCTATGATTTGAGAAGTGGCAATTTGTGGTAAAGACTCCATGAGTAAGTGCCACTCTTTTTCGGATTTTTTTGCACATTAAATGACTCATTTAACTAGTTAATCCCATTTGTTGACTCTCTGTTGACCAGCCACTTGAGGGTAAAACTGAGTATATTGCACTAGCTAGTATTAGCACTCGAGGGGAAAATTGAGCACACAAAAAATGCTAGTATAAGACTCGAGGGTATACCTGAGTATATCTAAATTTCCAGGGTTAGACTCGAGGACACGTGCAATTGTTGATGCATAGACGCAGGTCGCGGTGGAGAAGTCGAGACGTGCAATCGTGGACGCGTGTCGCGTTGCAGAAGTCCAAGACGTGCAGACGTGCACATGTGCACGCGTAGGACGCGGGTCGCATTAACCACCCCTCGCCTTTATAGACGCCTCCTCGCACTCTCTCTGTCACTCTCACTCGCTCACGCATCGCCAACTTCTATCACGTCCCATCATCTTCTCCAAAGCAAAAAACCCTCTCCCTCTCCCTCTTCCTCTTCCTCCGCCGGAGAGATGGACAAGGAGAATGCCAATCCCATCGTCGAGGTAGGCTCGAAGTGCGACGCCTCCATCTTCGGCGCCGTCCCCTCTACGGACGTCGCCGCCGCCGCCACCGTCGCCGGTGCATCGGAGGCTGCTGCCACCGGTGGCAGTCAGATCCCAGCGGGATGTGACCCCTACGACCCCGTGCCGTACGTCCCGCCCCCGAACCCCTACGACACCTCCCTGGAGGACCCATGGAACGAGGTAACTACGGTTTGCTTCCTTTTTGTTCCCCATTCCTTTTTGAACCCTATTTTTGCTGGTGTAGATGGATGCTGTAGATGGATGAGTATTGGGCTAATATTTGCGCCGATTTTATTCCATGTTGTTTTGATCACTTCTTGATTTCGTTTAAGATTTGGGGTTCGGTTGTTCGGTTAATTTATGCAAGTAATATTGGATCTCAATCGGTTAATTTATGCAAGTAATCATGGGATCTCAATCGGTTATTTTATGCACTAATCAAAAGATATCAACCGTTTAATTTTGCAAATAATCTCGAATGTGTTCAAGTTCAGATCTAGTTCAGATCTAGAATCTGTTTCTTTGCCTATGATGAATGGTTGGGCACAAATTTTTACAGGAAGGGTTCAGCGAACCATTGCTGTGTATAAATCTGTTGTGCATGAGCTTTAGTTCGCTAACACCTTCCCCGTAGATATATAATCATGTACACTCTAACTGAGGCTGACTCTGTTTTTCTTAACTTTGTTATCATGTACGTTAGTCATCGTTGCAACTCATTCACTAGTTTCGTTTGATATGGATCGGATGTCCGGCAGCGACGTCGGCGGCGACGAAGAGGAGGAGGACGTCAAGACTCGCCGAGTGCTTGCGGAGACTGCAGGTCGGCCGGTACATCTCCTACTTCGCCAAGGAGGTCTACGGGTGCCCCTTCCGCACCGGGAGACTCGGCGCCACGGACTTCAACCGCCTCGTCACGCATGCTGAGAACATCAGCACCACCTTCCCCAACGTCGGCACGACGGTGAACGTCCACTCCTTCCGCGCCAAGCACAGGGCGCTCGGCATGCACCTCCGCAGCTTGCAGCGGGTGGAGATCTTCGTCGGGAGCATGCCTCCGCTCAAGCCCAAGGCTCCCAAGGGGAGCAAGAGCAACAAGTGGAGGCAGCGCCAGATGGGGTAGGCGGAGTCCTGGACGTGTGCTGCTGCTGCTGCCTCCTAGTTTGTTTTTTTTGAAAGGGAAGACTGTGAGGCAAAAAGCCCCACAGCAATTTATTACCATACTCAGCACATATGTACAAAGAACAAAAAGGAAGAAGGAGAAAAAAACCTACCTGTACAAACTAACAAAAGTTCTTATGTCTACTGTAAGCTGCCTATCCAGGCTACAAAATTGTCAAGATGCTTTTTCTCCTAGTTTGTTGTTGTTGGGATCCCTTTGTTGTTAGCTAGGGATCCCTTATTGTTATGTTAGTATGATGGTGCTGTGAAGCTGTTACTATGTTGGCTGCTGTGTATGCAGCTTATTATCTATCCATATTATCTAGGGATTATCTATCCCTAGTCTACTATATTTTGTTGGCCTACTTAGTTTTCTTGATTTACTTTGACTGTGAATTTATCGTACATTATCCTGGAGATTTGCTTCTAGATTTAACTACATACAAATGGACCAGAGGGAGTACTAGATTTGCTGCCATATTGGGCAAACAACGAGGGCCAAAAGGCACAAATAATTGAAGAAAGTCAGAAATACAAGCTTCTCTAGATTTTATACTAATTTGGTGAAAATGACAGAGAGAAAGAGGGAAAAAAGGTGCACTTAATAATGCCAATTTGGGGCCGAGAGAGACAGAACCCAGCTCCTGCTCACGTGCAACCAAACGCTTCTCGTCCTGTCCCACGCGGTCCCTTTCTACCGGCCCCACGCGACGCGGGCCCACACGACGCGGCCCCACACGACGCGGCCCCACACGTGACAGAACGGTCAACTAAACGGGAATCCTGCCGTCTGAGCTGCTTCTGCGGGTTTCAAACAAGGGCTTGGGGAAAACTGAGGAAAAACTAAGGAGTTGGGGAAAACTGAGTACAACTAAGGACCTGAGGGCACGAAAATAGAAATCCCTAAGAATAAAGCTAAGAACATATGTGTTCATACGAAACAGCGGAGCGTGTCTCTCTCCCATATAAAGAATGCTAGGATCAAATTTTATTCAAACAAAAACAAAAACAAAAGCAAACAGACGCTCTAAGTAAAGCACATAAGATGTGACGGAATAAAAATATAGTTTCACTAGAAGAACCTGATAATGTTGTCGATGAAGAAGGGGATGCCTTGGGCATCACCAAGCTTAGATGCTTGAGTCTTCTTAAAATATTCAGGGATGAACCACGGGGGCATCCCGAAGCTTAGACCTTTCACTCTTCTTGATCATATTGTATCATACTCCTCTCTTGACCCTTGAAAATTTCCTCCACACCAAACTCGAAACAAACTCATTAGAGGGTTAGTGCATAATTGAAAATTCATATATTCAGAGGTGACATAATCATTCTTAACACTTCTGGACATTGCACAAAGCTACTGAAAGTTAATGGAACAAAGAAATCCATCAAACATAGCAAAACAGGCAATGCGAAATAAAAGGCAGAATCTGTCAAAACAGAACAATCCGTAAAGAAGAATTTTACAGGGGCACTTAACTTGCTCAGATGAAAAAGCTCAAAACTAATGAAAGTTGCATACATATCTGAGGATCACACACGTAAATTGGCAGATTTTTTGATTTTTTTACAGAGAGTTCTGCGCAAATTCGTGACAGGCAGCAATTCTGTTTCTGCGCAGGAATCCAAATCTAGCATCAACTTTACCATAGAGACTTTACTTGGCACAAAAACATGATAAGGAGAGGTTGCTACAGTAGTAAACAACTTCCAAGACTCAAATATAAAACAAAAGTGCTGTAGTAAAAACAATGGGTTGTCTCCCATAAGCGCTTTTCTTTAACGCCTTTCAGCTAGGCGCAGAAAGTGTGAATCAAGTATTATCAAGAGATGAAGCATCGACATCATAATTTGTTCTAATAATAGAATCATAAGGTAACTTCATTCTTTTTCTAGGGAAGTGTTCCATACCTTTCTTAAGAGGAAATTGATATTTAATATTACCTTCCTTCATATCAATAATAGCACCAACAGTTCGAAGAAAAGGTCTTCCCAATATAATGGGACAAGATGCATTGCATTCAATATCTAAGACAACAAAATCAACGGGGACAAGGTTATTATTAACCATAATAAGAACATTATCAATCCTCCCCAAAGGTTTCTTTGTATCATTATCAACAAGATTAACATCCAAATAACAATTTTTCAATGGTGGCAAGTCAAGCATATCATAGAGTTTCTTAGGCATAACATAAATACTTGCACCAAGATCACATAAAGCATTACAATCAAAATCATTGACCCTCATCTTAATGATGGGCTCCCAACCATCTTCTAACTTCCTAGGAATAGAGGTTTCAAGTTTTAGTTTCTCTTCTCTAGCTTTTATGAGAGCATTTGTAATATGTTTTGTAAAGGCCAAATTTATAGCACTAGCATTGGGACATTTAGCAAGTTTTTGTAAGAACTTTATAACTTCAGAGATGTTACAATCATCAAAATCTAAACCATTATGAGCTACAGCAATGGGATCATTGTCCCCAATGTTGGAAAAAATTTCAGCAGTTTTATCACAAGCAGTTTCAGCAGTTTTAGCAGTTTCAGACAGTTTTGTACGCTTTGTACTAGGAGTAGAAACATTGCCAGCACCAATTATTTTACCATTGATAGTAGGAGGTTTAGCAACATGTGAGGAATCAACATTACTAGTGGTGGTAATAGTCCAAACTTTAGCTACATTATTCTTTTTAGCAAGTTTTTCATTTTCTTCTCTTTCCCACCTAGCATGCAATTCAGCCATCAGTCTTATATTCTCATTAATTCTAACTTGGATGGCATTTGCTGTAGTAACAATTTTATTATCAATATCCTTATTAGGCATAACTTTCAATTTTAAAAGATCAACATCAGAGGCAAGTCTATCAACCTTAGAAGCAAGAATATCAATTTTATCAAGCTTTTCCTCAACAGATTTGTTAAAAGCAGTTTGTGTACTAATAAATTCTTTAAGCATGGCTTCAAGACCAGGGGGTACACTCCTATTATTGTTGTAAGAATTCCCATAAGAATTACCATAACCATTACTATTAGCAGAAGGATATGGCCTATAGTTGTTACCAGAATTGTTCCTATAAGCATTGTTGTTGAAATTATTATTTTTAATGAAGTTCACATCAACATTTTCTTCTTGAGCAACCAATGAAGCTAAAGGAAAATTATTAGGATCAACATTAGATCTACCATTCACAAGCATAGACATAATCACATCAATCTTATCACTCAAGGAGGAGGTTTCTTCGACAGAATTTACCTTCTTACCTTGTGGAGCTCTTTCCGTGTGCCATTCAGAGTAATTTATCATCATATCATCAAGAAGCTTTGTTGCCGCCCCCAAAGTGATGGACATAAAGGTACCTCCAGCAGCTAAATCCAATAGGTTCCGTGAAGAAAAATTCAGTCCTGCATAAAAGGTTTGAATGATCATCCAAGTAGTTAGTCCATGGGTTGGGCAATTCTTCACCAAAGATTTCATTCTCTCCCATGCTTGAGCAACATGTTCATTATATAATTTCTTAAAATTCATTATGCTACTTCTCAAAGATATAATTTTAGCGGGAGGATAATATCTACCAATAAAAGCATCCTTACATTTAGTCCATGAATCAATACTATTCTTAGGCAAAGATAGCAACCAATCTTTAGCTCTTCATCTTAATGAGAAAGGAAACAATTTTAATTTTATAATATCACCATCTACATCCTTATAATTTTGCGTTTCACAAAGTTCAACAAAATTATTAAGATGGGCAGAAGCATCAGAACTAACACCAGAAAATTGCTCTATCATAACAAGATTCAGTAAAGCAGGTTTAATTTCAAAGAATTCCGCTGTAGTAGCAGGTGGAGCAATAGGTGTGCATAGGAAATCATTATTATTTGTGTTTGTGAAGTCACACAACTTAGTGTTTTCAGGAGTATTCATTTTAGCAGTAGTAAATAAAGCAAACTTGATAAAGTAAATGCAAGTAACTAATTTTTTTGTGTTTTTGATATAGAGAACAAGACAGTAAATAAAGTAAAGCTAGCAACTAATTTTTGTGTGTTTTGTTTTAGTGCAGCAAACAAAGTAGTAAATAAAATAAAGTAAAGCAAGACAAAAACAAAGTAAAGAGATTGGAAGTGGAGACTCCCCTTGCAGCGTGTCTTGATCTCCCCGGCAACGGCGCCAGAAAATATGCTGCTGGCGTGCAGTTGACGTGGGAGATAGGAATCTTTGTGGTGTAACTTTTCTTCAGGTCCCCGGCAACGGCACCAGAAAATATGCTTGATGCGTGCAATTAACACACGTCCGTTGGGAACCCCAAGAGGAAGGTGTGATGCGTACAGTAGCAAGTTTTCCCTCAGAAAAGAAACCAAGGTTTATCGAACCGGGAGGAGCCAAGAAGCACGTTGAAGGTTGATGGCGGCGAAGTGTAGTGCGGCGCAACACTAGGGATTCCGGCGCCAACGTGGAACCTACACAACACAATCAAAGTACTTTGCCCCAACGTAACAGTGAGGTTGTCAATCTCACCGGCTTGCTGAAAACAAAGGATTAAGCGTATCGAGTGGAAGATGATGTTTGTTTGCGAAGAACAGTAAAGAACAATTGCAGTAGATTGTATTTCAGATGTAAAGAATAGGACCGGGGTCCACAGTTCACTAGAGGTGTCTCTCCCATAAGATAAATAGCATGTTGGGTGAACGAATTACAGTTGGGCAATTGACAAATAAAGAAGGCACAACAATGCACATACATATATCATGATGAGTACTATGAGATTTAATCAGGGCATTACGACAAAGTACATAGACCGCCATCCAGCATGCATCTATGCCTAAAAAGTCCACTTTCAGGTTATCATCCGAACCCCTTCCGGTATTAAGTTGCAAGCAACAAACAATTGCATTAAGTATGGTGCGTAATGTAATCAACACAAATATCCTTAGACAAAGCATCGATGTTTTATCCCTAGTGGCAACAACACATCCACAACCTTAGAACTTTCTCGTCATCGTCCCGGATTTAATGGAGGCATGAACCCACTATCGAGCATAAATACTCCCTCTTGGAGTTACAAGTATCAACTTGGCCGGAGCCTCTACTAGCAACGGAGAGCATGCAAGAACATAAACAACTCATATATGATAGATTGATAATCAACTTGACATAGTATTCAATATCCATCGGATCGCAACAAACACAACATGTAGGATTACAAATAGACGATCTTGATCATGATAGGCAGCTCAGAAGATCGAACATGATAGCACAATTAGGAGAAGACGACCATCTAGCTACTGCTATGGACCCATAGTCCAGGGGTGAACTACTCACACATCAATCCGGAGGCGATCATGGCGATGAAGAGTCCTCCGGGAGATGATTCCCCTCTCCGGCAGGGTGCCGGAGGCGATCTCCTGAATCCCCCGAGATGGGATTGGCAGCGGCGGCGTCTCTGGAAGGTTTTTCGTATCGTGGCTCTCGGTACTGAGGGTTTCGCGACGAAGACTTTAAGTAGGCGGAAGGGCAGGTCAGGAGGCGTCACGAGGGGCCCACACAACAGGCCGGCGCGGCCAGGGCTTGGGCCGCGCCGCCCTGTTGTGTTGCCACCTCATGGCCCCACTTCGTTTCCTCTTCGGACTTCTGGAAGCTTCGTGGAAAAATAAGCCCCTGGGCGTTGATTTCGTCCAATTCCGAGAATATTTCCTTACTAGGATTTCTGAAACCAAAAACAGCAGAAAACAACAACTGGCTCTTCGCATCTCGTCAATCGGTTAGTGTCGGAAAATGCATAATAAGGACATATAATGTGTATAAAACATGTGAGTATCATCATAAAAGTAGCATGGAACATAAGAAATTATAGATACGTTTGAGACGTATCACTGACCTCCTCCATTCTTTCTCTTGGGGCAATCCTTTAACATGTGCCCCTCCTGGCGACACCCAAAACAAATGATTCTGGGTTTACGGCAATCCTTCGAGACGTGTCCTACCATTCCACAACTGCGACAAACAATCTAGTTTGCAGTCTGAAACCCTTGGTTCCTCCTGTTGTTGAAGTTGTTGTTGTTGTACCTTGGCTTGAAACTCAAGCTGGTATTGGGTTTGTTGCTGACAAATCTCTTAGGCTCAAATTTAGCCTTCTTCCTCTTCTCCTCTTGCAGTTGTTTGAAGTCGTCCTCAAGAGTGATGTCTGCATCCACCAACTCCTGAAATTCAGTAGCTCTCAACATCCTGAGCTGCACCTTGAACTGAGGATTCAATCCCCGCATGAACCTCTTCTTCTTCTTGTCCTCGGTGTTGGCCTCCTCAATTGCATACCGAGACAATCCAGAAAACTCCCTGACGTAAGTCATGATAGCGTTATCTTTCTGCTCGAGACTTTCAAACTCTCGGCGTTTCAGCTCCATAATGCTTTCAGGGACATTGGATTCCCTGAACTTCCTCTTAAACTCCTCCCAAGTAAACACTTTCTCAGCCGGATAAACGGCTACTATATTATCCCACCAATATGCGGCGGGTCCACACAACAAGTGTGTTGCGTACCTGACCTTCTCCAGTTCGTTGCATCCAACAGTGTTGAGCTTACGCTCAGTGTCCATCAACCAATCCTCCGCGTCCATGGGTTCGGGCGCGTATGCAAAGGATATGGGCTTGGTGTTCTGGAAGTCTGACAGAGTGACTCCTTGGTTCTCAGGTCTTTCCACCTTGTTCTGTTGCAGCAGATCGTGAAAGAACTTATTCTGCTGCTCTATAGTGATCCTTTGTCTTTCCTCCATCATCTGCATGTACTGGAGGAAGTTCTGCTGCGTCATCGGTGGTGGTGGAAACTGGTTTCTGGCTGCTTCATCCGCCTCCTCGATCTTTCTGCTTTGCCTCGCGCTCGAGGCGCTGTGCTTCGCTCTCCTCACCCGGCGCTCCCGACATATCCCCCTAGTTCTGCAACACAAAGTGGTACTCATAATTACTCCATGCGCAAGCTTTCTGAGCTCAACTTTGTGCACAAAACTAGTCACGCAATGGAAATCAAGAAGCAAATGCAAATCATACAAAACATATACCAGGTATATACATACTAAAGTGGTTTATTACAATACTCAGTAATGATGTGAGTATGGAAACTCACTTATTGAAGTATATGTACAAATTTCTACAAATATTATATACTACAATACATGTGGTACAACTGTATTGTAGTGTCGCCTCCCATGGTGGTCTCTAGTCATGCTTCACTACCGGTACATCCCAGGCTTCCATCCGGTCAAACGTGTAGTCCTCCTGACAGAATCTGGAAAATAGGGTCTTCCCGTAGGCTTGTAGTCGGAATCAGAGGATGATCCCAGGGAGAAATCTGTGTTCATGAATTGATTATTCAGTGCATCATAATCCACCCATCGGGTGTACTCCCCTGTGATTCCGCCATAGGTATTTCCACCATCAGTATCAGACTCAATCAGTATAGGATAGTCATTATGGTCTCCCCTATTATACTGGACGTTCTGGAACTGGGTTGTGGCGTCCTCCTCCATCTCAGAATTACCTCTGACTGGATCACCATAGGTTCCTGTGTCTGACCCCCAACGCCAACCTGTGGAGTTCTCTATAGGAGTCTCGGAACGCTCATGGTTTCCGGATTCCTCTCCACCCTCATATCCTCCATGGGAACTACTAGGAAAGTATCTGGGTGTAATAGGTGTGGTTTGTAGTTCTGGATGGTCAATACTAATATAGTCACCAGCTGAATAGACTGGTGTGTGAACCTCACCCTCCATTGGTTCCTTCCCCTTAGTCTCCTCCTTGGGCTCAGTGAATTCTTCCAGCATTGTGTCAATTGCCCCCAACAAATGTCGGTTCAATTGAAAGAACAATGACAGTAGGTTGCGACTATTGTCCATATACTTAGCGGCTTCTGCTGGTTTGCGTTTTGCATATTTGAAGTGGTTAAGCATAGGATCGTCTTCCTCCTCCATATGAGGAATGTGGGAGAATTCGAAACCAATAAGCTCTTTCGTCTTATGTTCCAGAATATCAGTGATTGCTCTCATGATGGCTATGTGGTAGGCTGTTTGGATGGTTCTAGCCTCACCAGCTGGCATCACTACACTCATTCCAAGGGATTCTGGAAGTATTAGCACTACCCTACACTTTGCTAATACTGTACCATCGTAGTACATGTATTTCATTACTTGGATTTGGGGATCGCACCCAAATTCAAGCAACATAGCACGAAGAATGTCCGCAAGTCCTCCATCATATTCACTCAGGTTTGATTCCATCACCTTCACGTTACGTCCCGAACGTGAACTTGCCATAGTTGGCTGTAGAATAGAAAGAATATTATATTAGTAATGATGCATCATAATAGAGATAATAAAGAATTATCGCACTAAAAGATATGATGGTTTTATTCTCAAGTGAATAGATGATACGTCTCCGACGTATCGATAATTTCTTATGTTCCATGCTACATTATTGATGATATCTACATGTTTTATACACATTATATGTCGTATTTACGCATTTTCCAGCACTAACCTATTAACAAGATGCCGAAGAGCCAGTTGCTGTCTTCTGCTGTTTTTGGTTTCAGAAATCCTAGTAAGGAAATATTCTCGGAATTGGACGAAATCAACGCCCAGGGTCCTATTTTTGCACGAAGCTTCCAGAAGACCGAGGGAAGTGGGGCCACGAGGCACCGCCACACTAGGGCGGCGCGGCCCAGGCCCTGGCCGCGCAGCCCTAGCGTGTGGGGCCCTCGTGTGGCCCCCCGCGTTGCCCTTCCGCCTACTTAAAGTCTTTGTCGCGAAACCCTCTGTACCGAGAGCCACGATACGGAAAACCTTCCAGAGACGCCGCCGCCGCGAATCCCATCTCGGGGGATTCAGGAGATCGCCTCCGGCACCCTGCCGGAGAGGGGAATCATCTCCTGGAGGACTCTTCATCGCCATGATCGCCTCCGAGTGTGTTACCCTCCAAAACCCCCCGACGGGCGTTGGTTAAGCAACACGAAGAGCCGGGAAGCTCCCAGGGCCGCTTAGTGGATCCCTGGCACCTCGCGTCGTCCCGCAAATCTTCTGGCCAAACGTCCCGGCGGTTGCTAGGGCGTGCCACCCGACCTAGACCCGATCGGGAAGGTGTTAGTGCTTCGATTGTTCCTGCATGGTAGACACGTAAACATTAAATACGAGCCCTATCGGCTCTCGGGTTTCCTCGTGGATCGGCTCAAGGAGCCGATCGCCCCATGCTTCACGTTGGATTTACAATGGCATGGGGATCCTGCTTGATCAGGACAAAGCTAAAGCGATCCACGACAGTTTAGGGTTTTCACCGCATAATCGGAACGTCCTACGTGCGATCGGGCCTAGCAGCTACGAGAGACGATGCAAACTACCCCTGCGAGAGGCCTAAAAACCAACATAACGTTGATCCCCGGAACATCCCTCGCAGGGACGGTAAACAACACCTAACGCACCACCGGATCATCCGACCCCAGCATAAGGCCTAACTATGCAGATATTAAACTAATCCTTGCGGAGCAAGGAGCAACTATAACGGATCGGATCTACTAAGTAAGAACAAGCAAGATGCTGCCCTTACGTCTAGATCGACGTAAGGGCAGCTAGGTGTCTAGGGACGGCATTGCCACGCAGATATGCACGTGAAAGCATCAATGCAAGCCCCTAAACACCTAAGGATAAATAGTACTGCTCGCCATCAACAAGGCTTCAGCACGAGCGAGTACAAGGTTAACGAATAAACGTATATCGCCTAGATCGCTAGATGCGATCTAGGCAAGCATGGTGCTTACCCGGGAGAAACCCTCGAAGAGAAGGGGTGGCGATGCGCCTGATTTGGGTTGGTTGAACGATGATTGTCCTCCTTTTCCGATAACCCTAGATACATATTTATAGTCCAAGGGACTTTCTAATTGAGGCGTGCACCTAACCGTGCACGGGCCGGACTCTATTTCCTTAATCTAAATACAACACGATCTACTAATTTACAGATACACGGGCGGTTAAGCCCAAACTCTCAGCGCAAGGCCGCTTCGAAGATGCTCCACGTGTACGCCCTTCAAGCCCACCTTCACTTACGGCCCACCTCCTGATTTGGCCAAAATCGGGTGGTAACACATGCCCCCCTGGTTTTGATAATGGTAATTGCAAAACCATCTGTTTCCTTCGAAGGGTCATGTCGTGGCAGAACCGTCGCAGTTTTCTTCATGATGACGTCTTGCCTCCTCGCCTTCTCTGCACGACTTGACGGTTCTGGCACCACGTCCTCGGGAACTGCTTAGGCATTAAACCATATATTCCCCCTTTTTATTTGGCCACTTCCTGTAGTTCTCTTCTTCATCCTCCTTGCACTAGCACTTCCAAAAAAACCTCCTGCGCCACCATGTCTTCCTCTTCATCGGATCTTTCTGCGCAGTACTCCCCCTTCCGCGAGCCGACGCCGGAGTGGAACCCGGAGGAAGCCCATGCGGCCAACATCCGCCGCGCCATCGAGGCCGGGGACGAACCGAACCACGACTTCTCTATCTGGTCAGAGGACGACCAGTCCCTGACCGACGGGGAGAGCGACCTCCGCTTCCTCGCCAATGAGGAAGCGGTGGAGGAAAGCGATGACGAACACCTTCCCTGGGACGGGCCCCCCTCCTCCGAGGAGGAGGAGAAGGAGGAGTAGGAAGAAGATGACAGCTCTTCCGACGAGCCGCCGGCCAAGCGCCACTGCCCTTGGCCCGGGAACCTCAGCGACTTCGACAGTGATGAAGACGACGCTGACGAGGAGGACGAAGACGACGAGGGTCCTGCCGGTGGTCGCTACAGCAGCGACGACGAGCCGGCGGGGAGCAGTGCCGACGACGGCGATGATGACGACGACGACGAGGGCAGCAATGGCCCCTAGATAGGACCTTAGCCAGCAGCAGTAGACGGGGCAATGTATCCCCTAGGATCTCCTTTTGAGAGCAATCAGCTCTTTATGTAAGAAATTTAGTTTATCAATGAAGAATTTCCCCAACTCGATTTTGTCGACCTTCTTCATGGTAATTTAGCCGATTGCCCTTCATACTGAGCCTGCCGACTGTCAATTTGGTCGGTGCTTAATGAGCCGATGGCAAAGCATCAGCTTTTCCAATAGATTGCAAAACAGATCGATCTAATCACCTTCTCAGATATTAACTTGCAATCCATGAAATTCAGATCCAAACTTCCAACCGGACAGGTCCAGCGCACAGCCTTGAGACCCCTAGATCCTTGGACTTCGAAATCATCCGATTGTAGTGTTTGTCCTGACAGCAAAACTCCTGGATTAATGCTTCCAGGAAAGCTCCTTAGTCCGCTGCTGACAACCTTGATTTTGAAGCCGATACTCCTGTAAAACAGGTGTCACTCGTTCACAGCTTCCCTTGTTTCCTTGCAGCAACGGACTGGTTCAGAGCCTGATCAACGATGATGGCTCCTTCTACAAACTCTTCCTGCCATCCTAATGGCTTTCCTCTGCAAGAGTCCTCCTGTTCCACATGGTCATGATGCAGAGATAGCCAATGCCAACACCACGGGCTCTTCAGAATGAGGAATTTTCAGGGCTAGCTGCCCCCGAGCCTCGGTCAAGGCGAGCACAAAAGTGGACCAGCCACACTGGGCCACTATCAGCTTCTCAACTGTGGTGCAGTATCAGCCGATTCTGACCAAATCGGCTGTTCATGGCAGAGAACCTCCGAGGTGAGCTGCCCCCCGAGTCATTCATCAGAACTTGGCAGGAAAGCTTACGCTCAAGGAGACGGTGCACTAGGGCATCTCTGGCAGGATCAGCAGCTCCCTTGACCTAAGAGGCCTCACACGTAGTGGCCCTTGAACTCTTCCCAGCTCCATTCTTGTGTCCTGCTGCTCCGATCAACTCCTCACCTCGAGCAGACTAATGCAGTTTCTGGTGACGACGTCTGATGAAGTTGTCACCTTGGTCAAGCCCTAGGAGGGATGCCACAGCCAATTGAAGGTTTATTGGCTGAATCTGACCTGCATGCTTACGCAGGTGCTGCTGACCTCGAGGATTTGCCAATGGAGCCACCAACCATTCCACTGAGGGACTTCTTCAGTAGAACATCGCTATGTACCTCGGTGACTGCTCCATTAGGCTTCTGCCTGTAACAATACCTTGCATCGGCTTTGAATTCTTAAGTCGATGCCTCTGCATCGGCTGTGCTCAAAAATTTGGAGTTTTCGATTTTTTACGGCCGATTTGTTTATATCTCGGCCCCCATACTTGAGCTGCTCTGCTGGACGTTTGACATCCGTTCCCAGCTTCGTATCCTCGTATCTCATCCCTCTATGTGCCCCCCGAGCCGATTCTGTCAAGTAATTGATGGCATCGGCTCTTCAGGCATCTGTTGGATCAATGCTGAACGCAGACAAGGTATGTTGAGGATAATTTTGGCCGATTGCGGGAATCGGCCTCCTTTTTTGTCGCAAGGATTTGGCGATGATTTGCAACTTCTTGAATTTCCGCTGTAGCTACGTGGCATGTTGGAGATGAGATCCTCTGCTTTTCATTTTTTGAGGGCCGATCTCAGGGATCGGCCTTGCCACGTATGTCCAATGTCTTGGACTTGCTACTCCGTCCAGGTCATGGATATCATGTTTGTACCAGCCGATGCCTCTGCATCGGCATCAGCCGATGCCTGTGCATCGGCTTTCGCCTGTTTCGGGCGCCATACTTTCTTTGGCGGGCGCGCCTTTGTCTCCAACGTTTGCTGGATTTTCGCGGCCGGATCGGGCCGTGCTCTTCTCAATGTATACGGTGCACGTGCCTCGGCTTCTTCCAGGTTTCGCAGCCGTTGCACCCGACGCTTCTGAGAATGGCTGAGTCCATCCGGGCACCACCTTGGTCGGTGATACCTATCTTCTTCTCCATCTGACTCCTCAAAGTCTTCTTCTTGAGATGACTCAGCCCGTTTACTCTGATGTGGGAGAGGTCCTAGATGCTCGAACACTGAAACTTCGTTCGTCCTTCTCCTTTGCTGTGTGCATTCTGGGCAGTTCTCGATTGTTGGCAATCGGCTCATTCCTGAGTCCCAGCAATGTTTGAAGAAGGGACAGTTCCAGTGCCTATCCGCGTTGTCTTGCTCCCTTGACCTCCCACTGGCGCGACGTTCGTACCCGTCGTTGTGGCCGCTGTTCTGATGATACCTCCTGTTCTCCGCATCAGACCGACGATATCTTTCATCGTCTTCGTCGTAGCGCCGACGTCGGTCGTACTGCTGCTCACATTTGTTGAGGAGATGTACGGATAATGGGCGCTGATACCGTATGCTTCTCACCTCCTCCTCGGTTAGGTACCGTCTATCGTCGTCTTGGGGCCGGTCGCGTGGAACGGCCTCCTCTTTATCCTTGCCACGGGAGTGGCTGCTCTGCTTTGTCCACGCCATGGCGGATCACAAACCCTGCCATATTGACATCGAAAGAGAACCTCGGCTCTCTTATGGAGTGGCTTAGGTCCACCATGTTGACGTCCGGAAACGGACGCATGTCTACCTTCATGGCAAACTGTCCGAAAGTTAATCGGCCTGATTCTATCGCCATCTGAATTTGTGCACGCAACACTTTGCAGTCGTTGGTGGCGTGCGTGAACGTATGATGCCATTTGCAGTATGGCCTCTTGTTCATTTCCTGTGCCGTAGGGATCTTGTGTCCTTCGGGTAGGTTCAACTGTTTCTCTTTCAGAAGCAGATCGAAGATCTGTTCGGTCTTGGTCACGTCAAAGTCCAACCCTCTTGGAGGCCACGGCGGGTTCACCCATTTTCGGGACACGAGTGCGGCGTCCGAGTCCACTCGGCTCTCGCAACTTCCACGATCTTCCGCGGAATCTTCATCCTCCTCGGCATTGACCGGGGTTATCGCGCGCTTGAACTTGTCCCGGTACGGTTCCGGATGGCGCTTGTTCATATAAGGTCGGTCTATTGACCGGGTGCGTCAACGAGTTGTACTCAACCTGGAACGTCGAGTCCTTGAACGACGCTGCAAGGCCTGCCACGGCCAGCTCGGCCGCCTCTTTCTCGGTTAGGTGAGCCGAATAGCATCGGTTCTTGACAGTTCGAAACGTTGGATGTATTCGAGAGCTGTCTCTCCTCGCTTCGCCGAACTCGAGCTAGTTCGGCAATACCAGCTTCGATGCCTTCGAGATGGTGCTGGGTGTGGAACAGTTCCTCCAGCTGCTTCCATGATTGCCTCGAATTTGGCGGCAACGAGGTGTACCATCCAAACGGCTGGACCGGTGAGGGACTGCGAGAAGAACCTCACCCGTAGCTGATCCGATGCGAAACCATGCCCGAGCTGGGCCGGGTATCGGCTCACGTGCTCGATGGAGCTTGACCCTTCGACCCATTGAATTTGTTGAAGTCCGGAAGCCGGTACTTAGGCGGTAGTGGGATCAGGTCGAACTCATTAGGGTACGGCTTGGAATAGCCGATTATCTTCTTCTTCGGCAAGATGCCGAACTGATCTCTCAGGACTGCGCTGATTTGATCTGTGGTGGAGGTACTGGCGGCTGAGCTTTCCTGGACTGGTGCAGTGGTGTACTTGGCTAGCCACGCTTGTTTCTCAGCTTCCGCTCCTAGACTCCCCGCTGCTGCAGTCGTTCTTCCTGCCGGAACAATCGCTCCTGCTCCGGCAATCCCTCCTGGTGGAGCCTGGATCGCTTGCGTCCAGCTGTTGCAATCCGGCACATACGCGCACACGTATCCGTGTGGGATTTCCTTGGGCGGGTCATGCAAGAACTGATGGTCGCCGGGTCACCCCCAACTTTGTAGACGACGTATGCCGGTGAGCCTTGTTGTTCGTGGAGCCGCCGTTGCGTACGGCGAGGTGGCTCGGTGTGGAGTTGTATCTCTCCCTGGTGAGTCCCTAGAACAGGTCCTGAAGGGGAGTATCGACGCTCCATGATCTCTTGCACCACACGGAGCGCAACGCGCTCCAAAGTATTCACCGAGGCTCCCGAGTGCCGATGCGGTGAATGGGCCACCATGTAGTTGATTTCTGTCGCAGGGCTCTGGTACGTTCCTCTGAAGGGAGGGACAGATCCAACCCATCGAGGATGCCTTGTGGTGCGAATCCTTTGAACCTGACGCCGTGCGATCGGGTCTTCTCAAAGGAGCCGATAAGTTCGGCGTCCAGGATGGCCTTCAGGTCATCGTACTTCTTCTTGTGTTCTGTGGGGAGATCCTTGTACGTAATCGGTTCCTCCGCCACCTCAGATGCCGATGTTGACATGAATGTTGACGTGGGTGTCGCAGAAGATGTCGACGAGGATGTCGACGTGGATGTCCCACCGGGCGTGCCAGAATGTGTTACCCTCCAAAACCCCCCGACGGGCGTTGGTTAAGCAACACGAAGAGCCGGGAAGCTCCCAGGGCCGCTTAGTGGATCCCTGGCACCTCGCGTCGTCCCGCAAATCTTCTGGCCAAACGTCCTGGCGGTTGCTAGGGCGTGCCACCTGACCTAGACCCGATCAGGAAGGTGTTAGTGCTTCGATTGTTCTGCATGGTAGACACGTAAACATTAAATACCAGCCCTATCGGCTCTCGGGTTTCCACTGTGGATCGGCTCAAGGAGCCGATCGCCCCATGCTTCACGTTGGATTTACAATGGCATGGGGATCTCGCTTGATCGAGGACAAAGCTAAAGCGATCCACGACGGTTTAGGGTTTTCACCGCATAATCGGAACGTCCTACGTGCGATCGGGCCTAGCAGCTACGAGAGACGATGCAAACTACCCCTGCGAGAGGCCTAAAAACCAACATAACGTTGATCCCCGGAACATCCCTCGTAGGGACGGTAAACAACACCTAACGCACCACCGGATCATCCGACCCCAGCATAAGGCCTAACTATGCAGATATTAAACTAATCCTTGCGGAGCAAGGAGCAACTATAACGGATCGGATCTACTAAGTAAGAACAAGCAAGATGCTGCCCTTACGTCTAGATCGACGTAAGGGCAGCTAGGTGTCTAGGGACGGCATTGCCACGCAGATATGCACGTGAAAGCATCAATGCAAGCCCCTAAACACCTAAGGATAAATAGTACTGCTCGCCATCAACAAGGCTTCAGCACGAGCAGTACAAGGTTAACGAATAAACGTATCTTGCCTAGATCGCTAGATGCGATCTAGGCAGCATGGTGCTTACCGGGAGAAACCCTCGAAGAGAAGGGGTGGCGATGCGCCTGATTTGTGTTGGTTGAACGATGATTGTCCTCCTTTTCCGATAACCCTAGATACATATTTATAGTCCAAGGGACTTTCTAATTGAGGCGTGCACCTAACCGTGCACGGGCCGGACTCTATTTCCTTAATCTAAATACAACACGATCTACTAATTTACAGATACACGGGCGGTTAAGCCCAAACTCTCAGCGCAAGGCCGCTTCGAAGATGCTCCACGTGTACGCCCTTCAAGCCCACCTTCACTTACGGCCCACCTCCTGATTTGGCCAAAATCGGGTGGTAACAGAGTGATGAGTGAGTAGTTCACCCCTGGACTATGGGTCCATAGCAGTAGCTAGATGGTCGTCTTCTCCTAATTGTGCTTCATTGTTGGATCTTGTGAGCTGCCTAACATGATCAAGATCATCTATCTGTAATACTATATGTTGTGTTTGTCGGGATCCGATGGATAGAGAATACTATGTTATGGTGATTATCAATCTATTACCTATGTGTTGTTTATGATCTTGCATGCTCTCCGTTATTAGTAGAGGCTCGGCCAAGTTTTTGCTCTTAACTCCAAGAGGGAGTATTTATGCTCGATAGTGGGTTCATGCCTCCATTAAATGCTGGGACGGTGACGAAAGTTCTAAGGTTGTGGATGTGTTGTTGCCACTAGGGATAAAACATTGATGCTATGTCTAAGGATGTAGTTGTTGATTACATTACGCACCATACTTAATGCAATTGTCTGTTGCTTGCAACTTAATACTGGAAGGGGTTCGGATGATAACCTGAAGGTGGACTTTTTAGGCATAGATGCATGCTGGATAGCGGTCTATGTACTTTGTCGTAATGTCCTAATTAAATCTCACTATATTTATCATATCATGTATATGCATTGTTATGCCCTTTTCTATTTGTCAATTGCTCGACTGTAATTTGTTCACCCAACATGCTTTTATCTTATGGGAGAGACACCTCTAGTGAACTGTGGACCCCGGTCCTATTCTTTACATCGCATACAATCTCTTGCAATACTTTCTTTACTTGTTTTCTTCGCAAACAATCATCTTCCACACAATACGGTTAATCCTTTGTTACGGCAAGCCGGTGAGATTGACAACCTCAATGTTTCGTTGGGGCAAAGTACTTTGGTTGTGTTGTGCGGGTTCCACGTTGGCGCCGGAATCCCTGGTGTTGCGCCGCATCATATTTCGCCACCATCAACCTTCAACGTGCTTCTTGACTCCTACTGGTCCGATTAAACCTTGGTTTCTTACTGAGGGAAACTTGCCACTGTGCGCATCATACCTTCCTCTTGGGGTTCCCAACGGACGTGTACATCTACGCGCATCAATAGATACCATATTTTTAGAGAATTCTTTACTAATCCTATTTGACTCCTAACGTTTTCGTCCAATTTACTAGGTTCCAACCTAAGGTCAAAGCTTTTGCTCTGATACCAAGCTCGTGGTGACCACTGCATCCATCGCATGTTGTAGTATGCCAGTCGTTGATATAACATTCACGAAGTACCAATCCGCGAATATTACATCCCTCAGAGTAGTACAACGAGAACATAGCAGGTCCATAACTCATTCATTTATTATTACAAGCATAATATACATATCATCTCGGAGCTCCTCTTGGGTCCTAAGAGGGATACTCCTGGGTTCGAGGCGAACCCATCTTAACTTACAATATAAAAGTCTTACTAGGTGATACATTTATTCCAACGAGCAGTTAAGTACTTAGAGTTCGTACTGCTCGGGTACTACTACTACTACTACTTATCGGTCTAAGCTTGTTCTCCTCCGGAACCCTCCCCGGTTCCGTAGACTATAAGGTAGTTTACACCTTCGACACCTCCAGAGAGGTCTGGTTCTTCATAGCCGATGATGTCGGCTCCTTCGAGGGTTGTCGTTGTCCTCCTCCGGATGGTTCGGACAATCTAAGCAGGGGATTTAAGAGTGGTATGAGTACGAGCGTACTCAACAAGTTCATTATAGAAAAGAGGTGTTTAATGCACTAGCTACGATATTAGACCGGAAAGTCTAATATCAATGCAAGTTTTGATAAACATTTCTTCAAGAGGTTGCTTTTATTTCAAAGAACTATGTCCGTCGGCCTTCACCGGTTTACTAGAACTTCATGGAGTTCCTTTCCGCAGCGTTCGCGAGTTCCAAATCCCGGAACGAGGAGTGGTCGGTCACGATTCGTTACACTCTGCAGAGGTGTGTTGCTTTACCCATAAGAGATCTTAACCTTGGTGCCAACCGGGCAGCTTTCCCATCCACACTTCCGTTGGTGTGAGGCCCGGTATAAGGTCTAGCCAATCATGTTCCTCCGCTACCTCGAACACCCACCCTTTGTTGCAAACCCCGACCCTGCGTCCTCGCCGGTCCCATTATTCCCATATTAGGGTGGACCCCGACCACGACGACAGTCTGGGATCGAACCAAACTCCTTCGCCGGTAGCTGCAACCCATCATAGACCGCAATACCGTGGGGATTTAGGACTCCCCAGCCTCACCGCTTGCTCCTCGGGCGACAAGTGTACTACAGACAATGCCGTGGGGACTTAGGACTCCCCAGCCTCACCGCTTGCCCCTTTGGATTACAAGTGTACTACGTTAAAGCGCATCCGTTGATGAATGAGAGGTGGAAACACTTTTGACTACTCTGTCCCACTCCAGATCTTATGGTTAACACGGGTATTACGGCACAAGAATCACTGGACGACATTTGTTGTTTAATCCTAGATGGATATAAACCCTTGCAATGGAACCTCCACCATATCAACACAATCCATGGTTCCATTGCCCACCATTTAGTCATATTCATAGTTATGAAAATAGTGGTTTTGCTTTTTATGCAATAGTGATAGACATAGTACTTTGCAAGTAGTTTAGTAAAAATACTCAAATGACATGAGCAAGTGATGAACTTGCCTAAACACTGCAAAATGTTGCAGTTGGATGGTGTGGACTGACCCTTGTCCTCTGTTGCTGAAAAATAGCATCATTGTCCGATAAGGGCAATGGTTAAAGAAGCAATTATGCATGATTCGGCTTTTAGGGTTGTTTCCCCCCCTTCCGATGTTTTATTATTTTATGTGAGAGGTTAATACTAAGAACAATTTAGGGATACTTTGCTTAGGGTAAAATACAACCTTGAAATGTTGTCAAGGTGTTTTTGAAGTCCAAAAGAATTTATGGACTTATTTTCATTAATGGAAATATAAGGTGTGATTTAAATGATTTATTTTAATCATTAAATTTTGGCTTAATGATGTTTGTCTGGAAAATTCTATTTTATATTTTATTATGATAGAGGATTTTATGCTTGAGCAATTTTCATATTTTTAATTATTTTTTAGAGTTATATTTTATTTTATAAAATTCTTTGAAATTCTCACTTAAATGGGTATTTTGGAATTGACCAAAATACCCCTCGGGCCCACCTGTCAGGCGATGGAGCTGGTTAGGTTGGACCAGCCCACTGGGCTCGGTCCAACCGACCCAGTCGCGTCGCCCTAACCCTAATCTCTCATCGACGCTCTGGCGACGCCGAAATCGCCTCCGCCGTCGCCGCATTATTCCGGCCGTCTCCGGCCCTCGCCGGCGACGAGATGGTGCGGATCTGGACCGCCTCTCGACGGCGCACCAGGTCCTCCGCTTCGATCTGGCTTTCGTCGCCTCCTCGGCTCGCCCCCAACGCGTTCGCCCGCACGACCGTGGGGTTCCGCGGCGATGCGTCGCTCACTGGCGAGCCAGATGCGGTGACGCGGCCGTGGTGCTGGGGCGCTCGTGCTCGGCGACGCTAGGCTTGGCCGCGGCTTGGTGCTGCCGTGGTCGGCCCGTGCCGCCGTGCCGCCTTGGCACGCCGTGGTGCCCTGCTCCAGGTGTGTTCGCCTCCTCTCCTTTCTTCTACATGTTCTACTTCTCCTGCTCCTCCTCCTCTTCGTCTAACGTGGCCACTGGCCTGCCTCTCCTCGTAGAGGTGCGGCCATGTCGTGATGCTTGCCTCTTGCTTTGCTTGTCTTTGTTATCTTCCTTGTCGTCTTCTGCTAGGCTGCTTGTCTTCTGTGTCTTGATGTCTCTGTTGCTATGCCTATGCTGCTGCTGTACTGCTGCCATGATTCCTAGCTACTGGGTTGTGTTGTTCTTCTTTGTATCTGGATGGTACAACTCATGAGCTCTTGCTCATGAGTATACTTTGAGGCTTTGCTTAATATTGTTGGCTCCTGCTGTTTCTAAGTGTAGCCTATTTCTACTGTGAGTGCAATAGTTGGCCCCTGGCTTGGTGTCTGTGGATGATTCTTGCACATTTGCAAGAATCAGTGCCCCTGGTGAGCTATGTGTGAGGCTGTGAATCTTGGAAATGCTTAATTGAGCACAGCTGTTGACTGAACAGCTCCATCCCTTGATGGAATGCTACTGGATACAATCATGTATATGATTCATTTACTTATCTGTGATACAATTCATTGATTTGATTATCTGTGGAGCAATTATTGTTTATAAGTGGCTATTTCCTTGTCTGGTTCTAGCTCTCCTGCTCAGTGATGCTCTAGCATGCACTAGCATGCTCTAGCAAGCTTCTGATGATCACATGATCATCAGTTGCTTGCGATTGATGTTGTTTTATAACTGTGCCTCACTATTGCTCATCATGTGTTGTGTGTGCATCACACAGGCTTAGCCTGGTGTGTCTTTAGTGCTTGGCTTAAGCATCAGTGATGCTTGCAATGATCCATTGGATCATCTGCAAGGCTCTGGTGCATCAATTGCTTGAGTAATTCATTTATCTGTTCATCTTGCTTTATTAAATGGATGAATGATTTGAACTGTGATTCAGTGATGATCATTTTGATGAATTTTTTAGGGCTAGCTGGATGCCAACCACTGGTTGGTACCCTAGCCCTCTACTGAACCCCTATGGGTGATGATGTGGTGGTTTCAAGGGTTGGCTGTGGGTTGAGGTAGCCCTGGCAACTCTGTGATGCTGTCATGGGTAGCTCCCCTTCTCTGTGGCTTGCTGTGGTTGGTGATTGCTTGCTGGAATTGGATAATTGCTCACTGGCTGATCCAAAACTGGACTTCTGGTGGCCTTTGATGCTGAGAATTTATATATACAAAAGTTTGTCTATTTGTCTGATGGTATTGCTAGCTATAGGTGCTAAGTGTTCATGGTTGACTAGATAGGATCAACCCTTGCTGGATTTCCTTGGTTGTTTCAGTGTTTTGATCCAACCAATGTTCCCTTGGTTGATTAACCTATTGGTTTCTTCCATATTTGCTTGCACCAAATGGTTTAGTAACCAGATGATGACACAAACAGGGTTCTACCCTTCTTTTGCTTCTGTGGCTTATGCATATGCTAGATTTGTATGAGCAAAACTTTGCTTGCTCATGATCTATTGGTATACCTCACTCCAGCTCCTAGTGATTTGTGTTGGTGTAGAGGATTTCTTTAGTGTGGTGATGATGCTTGCCCTGCTCCTCCTTGCAAGCCTGAAGTGCTTGATTCCGTGTTGTGGTGGTTTGGGCAGGTTGAACGGCGTAGCTGTTCTTCCTGTTCTTGTGTTCTTGGTTTTTGGTGACTTACCGAGCTGCTTGTCGATGGAAATGACTAGGGTTTACTGTGGAGGCTTTTATATCATCCATTCTTTGCTCTCCTGGTCGACAGCTTAGCCTGGCAACACTTGGTGACTCACTGGCTTGTGTGTGTGTGTGCTGTGCTGCATGCACCCATGGTGACTTGCTGTTGGGCATGCACACTAGCTGTGTGAGCAGCTAGTGTGTGTGTGTACCAGATGCTTGGTATCTGGACTGGTGCTTGGCTGTGAGAAGAGTAAAGACAATGTATCTTGTGTTATTATCAATAAAGCTCCAATTTGCTCTAATGAGCTTTACTTTATATTTGTATTGTTTATATTGTTTATTATTTATAATTTGTTTAATGATTTACCTCACATTTTAATTATGAGATATTCATTTGATGTTTGAATTTGACATTCAAATATAACTTAAGTTTGAATTCAATCATGCAACTTAAGTTATAATGCAATATCTCTCCTCTCTTCTCAAAACACTAACTTATTTGAATGAGAAACAAGTTTGTCGCACTCTCGAAACCCTAACCCTGTAAGGTGTCGAGATAGAAACTTGTCCCCCTTCGATGCAGTTTTGTTTTAAAAGCGCGAAATTTCCCCAGAATTTACGATGCAATGCACATCCCTTTCTAAAATCTACCCCTCGATCGTCTCTAAACCTGGGACATTACATCATGCCCCGTACTGTTACTGATTTAGCATAGAAACATGCCAATTTAGCCTAGATTCGTGCCAATTTAGCTCCTGATTTTGCCACATCAAAATGCCTAGGCCGACCCGCAGAAGAAGTTTGTTCAAGCGGGTGCCCTCATAGCTGTGATTTAGGCATGGGTGTTTTGTATGCACGCGAGAGCCATTCGTCGCTACACTAGGCCCATCGTGACATACACACCAATGTTTGTCCGCGACAGATAGAGGATGAACAACCTGAAGTACATCTGCAACAATGGCGATGCAAAATATGTGAACATATTGAGGATGAAAAAAGTTGTCTTCAACCAACTCGTGAACACATTAAGAGGTATGCAGTTGCTCAGGAACAACATCCACACCTGTATCTAAGAGCAAGTGGCTATGTTCCTTCATGTCATCGGACACTACCAACGATTCCAGGTCATCCATAGCACATGGAGTAGATCGACTAAGACAGTTTCTAGGTACTTCAAGGAAGTCCTCTATGCTATTGAAGAACTGAGAGAAGAGATGATCAAGCATGCATCTTCTAGCACCCCCTCCCCCAAGATCGGTGAAAGTCACCGTTGGTTTCCATATTTCAGGGTGAGCAACACTTTGTACAACTGATTTACACATTTGTGCATAATTTTTGAGTATTCATGTTCATGTACACTGTTAGAGAACTTTGTGCTCTTCACTTTTGTAGAGCACAACACTAGCAGGAAAAACGCTACTACTCGTGTGTGGAATTGGACTACTACTCGGGCGCCCACACTCGCGAGTGCTATCTCGCCACTATTATCTACTACTACTCGCATGCGAGGACGACGGGCAAGCGATAGGACAACTACTGGCCGCGTGTTGTCTGAACACACTACAAGTTGGATGAGTTTTTTGCATTAAAAAAGCGGCCGGTGGACTGCGTGGCCACGGGCTACAGAGCGGGGCACGTTGACTGCAAGCAAGCTCAAGGCAAGGCGAGTGAGCTCGCCATGTTACAATTTTCCACCCAATTAAATCTTACAGAGAATAGCTAAAAGAATACAACTTAGCCATGCAAATTTGCACAAAACACCCTAAAAAGAAAAAAGGGGGAAGAAATCAAGTCCTCGACCAGAAATTCCTCCACCGCGTCGACCTCCAGTAGCAGCGGCGAGGACCTGCAGTTGCAGCGGGTTGGCGGAGTCGACGAGGAAGAGGAGGTCGGCGTCCCAGTCAGCGCGGCGGCGGCACGGTAGGTGACTGCGCCACTCGTGTCGTCGCAGAGCCAGCGCGGCCGTCCCTGCTGTGGTGGTTTCCGTGGATGGAGCCGGCCGGTGCAGTGCTTGCCACAGATGGCCGGAGTGGTGTCGGCCGGAGTGGTGCTTGTCGTGGATTGCCTCGTGCATCAGCGCCAGCGGAGCAAGCGCACCATGGCTGCATTGTCTGCATTCAAGATGGCAGCCTCGTGCATCAGCATCAGCGCCATTGATACGTCTCCAACGTATCTATAATTTCTTATGTTCCATGCTAGTTTTATGACAATACCAACATGTTTTAGTCATACTTTATAATATTTTTATGCATTTTCCGAGACTAACCTATTAACAAGATGTCACAGTGCCAGTTCCTGTTTTCTGCTGTTTTTGGTTTCAGAAATCCTACACAGGAAATATTCTCGGAATTGGACGAAACAAAAGCCCACGGTCTTATTTTCCACGGAGCCTTCCAGAACACCGAAGAGGAGACGGAGAGGGGCCACGAGGTGGCCACCCCACCTGGCGGTGCGGCCAAGAGGGGGGGCGCGCCGGCCTATGGGGTGGGCCCCTCGGGCGCCCCCCGACTCTGCCCCTTCGCCTATTTATTCCCTCCGTCGCGAAAACCCTAGTACCGAGAGCCACAATACGAGAAAAGTTACTGAGACGCCGCCGCCGTCAACCCCATCTCGGGGGTTCTGAAGATCGCCTCCGGCACCCTGCCGGAGAGGGGAATCATCACCGGAGGGCTCTACATCACCATGCCCGCCTCCGGACTGATGCGTGAGTAGTTCATCCTTGGATTACGGGTCCATAGCAGTAGCTAGATGGTTGTCTTCTCCTCTTGTGCTATCATGTCTAGATCTTGTGAGCTGCCTATCATGATCAGAATCATCTATTTGTAATGCTACATGTTGTGTTTGTTGGGATCCGATGAATATTGAATACTATGTCAAGTTGATTATTGATCTATCATATATGTGTTATTTATGTTCTTGCATGCTCTCTTTTGCTAGTAGAGGCTCTGGCCAAGTTGATACTTGTGACTCCAAGAGGGAGTATTTATGCTCGATAGTGGGTTCATGTCTCCATTGAATGCAGGGAGTGACGAGCAACCCCTAAGGTTGTGGATGTCTTGTTGCCACTAGGGATAAAACATCAATGCTTTGTCTAAGGATATTTGTATTGTTTACATTACGCACATTACTTAATGCAATTGTCTCGTTGTTTGCAACTTAATACTGGTAGGGGTGCGGATGCTAACCCGAAGGTGGACTTTTTAGGCATAGATGCATGCTGGATGGCGGTCTATGTTCTTTGTCGTAATGCCCTAAGTAAATCTCATAGTAGTCATCATGATATTTATATGCTTCTCTATTCTGTCAATTGCCCAACTGTAATTTGTTCACCCAACATGCTATTTATCTTATTGGAGAGACACCACTAGTGAACTGTGGACCCCGGTCCATTCTTTACATCTAAAATACAATCTACTGCAATCATTGTTCTCTGTTGTTCTTTGCAAGCAAACATCATTCTCCACACCATACGTTTAATCCTTTGTTTACAGCAAGCCGGTGAGATTGAAAACCTCACTGTTAAGTTGGGGCAAAGTATTTTGATTGTGTTGTGCAGGTTCACGTTGGCGCCGGAATCACTGGAGTTGCGCCGCACTACACTCCTCCATCAACAACCTTCACGTGGCCTTCATCTCCAATGGTTCGATAAACCTTGGTCTCTTACTGAGGGAAAACTAGCTGCTGTACTCATCATACCTTCCTCTTGGGGTTCCCAACGGACGTGTGCTTTACCGTCACAAGGAAGCTGCTTCCACGCCGCAGCAGCCATCCCCGCCTGGTACCGTTGTGCTCGCTGATGGAGGTGGCGCCATCGCCGGACAGCCGGCTAGAGGCAGGAGATAAGTGAGAGATAAGGAAAGACGAGGAGTGTGCGGTGGGGAAGAGACGAGGACTGTGAGATATAAGTGGGGATGGTGGGGAAGAGACGTGAGAGGATAATGCCGTGCGGTGTGGGGTATGTGCAGGGTTATTAGTCGCGTGTCCATATATACCCGCGCAACAACTATTTACCTCGCCCACACGTCTCTCTGGCGTAGTATTTTCGCAGCGCGTGGGCAGTGACACACACGGCTGATACAACTGTACTAGTCACGTGTGTCTGGCGTTGCACGCTGTGGATAATTTCTGACCACCAGTTTGGCTGGAGCCCACTTAGTGCTCGCGTGTGCAGTTCTTCCCTACATTGTTAGTGAAGGTATACTAGTCGCATGCCCTTTTCCGGCGCGCTGTTAATAATAGCAGTCACGTTCTTAAATTTAGCCCCCCTACTAGTAACTGTTCTCCTATAGCATTATCCCTACTAGTGCAAATGCATTAACATTTGTTCATGTTATGTTAGGATTATGTTGGTGGCATTGCTGGTACTCATATCACAGCGAAAGTGCCAAGAATCCACTCTCTTGCTTACAGAGGGAGAAAGCGCTACACCAGCTAGAATGTGCTTGCCGCTGTGGACTTCGAAATGAAGTTCACATGTGTGCTTGATGGGTGAGAAGGATCATCCTATGATGTCTGGCTGACAACTTGGAGAGAGCTGATGGCCTGAAGGTCCCTGAGGGTAAGTTCTACCTTGATGATGCCGACTATGCTTGCCGCCCTGGTTTTCTACCACCCTTCAGGTCCACAAGGTACCACATCAATTATGAGTTATCTGCAAGTTCTATCCCAAGAATGCCAGAGAACTCTTCAATCTCAGTCACTCTAGCCTCAGGGTCACCGTTGAGAGGGCATTTGCAGCTCTGAAGAACAGATTTAAGATCCTTGAACAAAAGCATTTCCACACCTTCTCTACCTAGGTTAAGCTAGTGCTAGCTTGTTGCATTCTCCATAACTTTATCTTAGGCTGAGATGTTGATTCTTTCTTCCCGAACAAGAATCAGGTCCAACCTGACGAGGTTGACGTTAGCCATGGTGTTGCTGCCACCGATAACGTGGCCTGGAAAAACAAGAGGCATCAGTGGGCGGACACTATGTGGGCTGACAGAGGCCATACCAGGATATGAAGAAGAAGAGAAGAATTGCCATCATGTGTGTTGTGACATGAACTACTCCCAGTTATGTGTCATGAACTCTTTGTGCGCCCTGAACTACCATTCGTGATTAGCTAGGGCTTAACTTGTTGTGTTGAACTGCTATTTGGAAGTAGTAAGAACTGAAAGACGTTATAATAATACTTCTTGTTAGTTTCATTCGCTCTTATGGCGCCTCTTAGTTCAAACTGATGAGGGGCAATGTCACCACTTAGAAGAAGTGGTAACCAGAACTACGTCTCATAGATTACCAATCAGCCAAACTATGTAGTTGACAAGCACATTGCAGCTTATTTGGAAACCAAAACAAGGCAAAAAAAAAAACTGGCTCAAAAATTTGTTAGCAACCAAACAAACTGCTATTTAGGTATATGGACTTGGTCCAGTTAAACATGAATTTGGAAAAAAGATCTCACCTGATGCAGGAAAGTGTTGCAACCTACCAATCAGGCCCTTAGATCACCCCGATCTAGATCCTTTTACAAGGGTACATATAGATATAGATGAGCTCATCCTAGGGGACGACATCCTCTCCTCGATGACCATGCCAGCTCCAGCTAGTGGCTTGTGCATGAAAGTTCAGAGATGGTAAACCTAGAGGGGGGGTGGGTGAATAGGTTTCTACAGATTTTAATTCTTTCTTTGCAATATTAGGCTTTGCGGAATATAAAGATGAGCCTAATGCAAACTAGGTGAAACAACCTATATGAGGATACAAGTAACTCAAGCACGAAGGCTCTCACATGCAGTTATATCACAAGTAAGGAGTTCGGTTAGAGATAACCGATAGCATGCGGAGACGAGGATGTATTCTCGTGTTACCTTCCTTTGCAAGAAGGTACGCCACGTTTGGAGGAGTGGAGGTCCCACGAAGGATTCCCCGCGCCACGAAGGCTCACCCTATTCTCCGGAGCCTATCCCACGAAGGAATATCTCACTCACTTGTGGTAGACTTTGAGGTAGCCTCCAAAACCTTCACAATCTTGTCAGGAGCAAATCCACAGCCCGGATGCTTCCGTACCACTCTTGCCCACCTAGGGTTTCCAAGGAACCCTAGAGAGCAAGCTTCTTGATGAATACAAGGGGTAATGAGATTCGGCTTGGTAGAACAGTAGATCGGGTCCTCCTCTATCGTTTCCCCGGAGGGATTTGAGTTTGAGTGGAGGAGGAGGGAGATCTGAGGCTTTTGGTGTTTCTAGCAATGGAGTATGAGAGAGAGAGAGCTCAAGAACAGTTTGTAATGTAGTGCCTAAGCTTTCAGAGGTAGGAGAAGGGCTATTTATAGTGTCACTTGAAATATGGCCGTTGCTCACTTGCCACATCAGCTTCCTCCCGAGAATCCCGGTCAACCGGACCACAGACCGGACAGCCCGGCGCATGGGCCGGTCGGACCGGACCAGGGACCGGACCCGCCGGTCCAAACCGGGCGGCAGACCGGACCCGCCGGTCCAAACCGGGCGGCAGACCGGACCATGACCGGACCCTCGAAATGTCGCGCAGTACTCCCTCCGGTTGCAGTCAGCGCATAGCTCGGTTGGCGCCTGGTCGGGAGCCCGGTCGGACCGGGCCAGGGACCGGACCCGCCGATCCAAACCGGGTGGCAGACCGGACCCCAACCGGGGGCAGCTCCGTGTCTCCTAGTAGCTTATCCGGTTGCCATCAGCGCAGGAGCCGGTTGGCGCCGGAGTGCCCGGCCCAGCGCCCGGTCGACCGGGCGGCAGACCGGAGGCTGCCGGCGCACGGGCCGGTCCAACCGGGTCTCTGACCGGCTGCCTGCTGGAGAACCCCTTTTGATTGTTGTCGAAGTGGGGGGTCTCCTTTAGCCTTCTTGTTTCTTGATACACCATTTATGCCTCTTTGGCTAATACCTGAGATTATCCTTATAAACATGTATTAAGCCAAATGCTCTAGCACGGTATCATTGTTACCAAAATAATGGATAAGGGAAAAATACCCTTACAATGCAGAATGTGTGCATCCGGGGCGTAGCAAGTTCTGATCGCTGCCCAATAGCGGACTCCGTTCCGGCGCCACCAACATAGTTTCCGCTAGAGGCTGCTATGCCCCTGACTGCCCTGGAGAGTGTAAAGGCGTGAGCACATCCTGTGCCTCTGGCTGCATTTTCAACGATAGATGCATCATAGGAATTTGGCCCCTCCCATCAAGCGGCGTAGATGAACGTAAATTCTAAAACAAGCCTAGGTCGATGCCTGCAGCTGCAAGCCCACTTTGGTCGGCATGCTGATGACTGCGGTCGGCCATACGGTTCCCTTCTTCAAGTTTGGGAAAGCTTCTATAGCAACAGAACCCGTAGCTCAGATTCCCTTCGTCGGGGTATACTCTATTCTATGGGCGTGGCTGAAACATGGATGGCTCTTTTCCCGGTGACTACTATTCCCTCGTACTTTGCTATTTCCAATTTCCCTTTCATCAATTTCCCTATTTTGTGCACAAACACCTATTATTATGTACCAAAACTCCAAAACAAATGGTGTTGTCAATTTGTGTCTGAATGGAACCGTGTAGCTTGATGGTCATTCGGTTGTGGGTGGAATAGTATATATATTACATTTGCATACTGGAAGTTGCTGCACTATTTATTGTAGGATGAATTACACTGATTTGTTTTAGATGGAATTGTTGCACTATTTATTGTAGAATTAATTGCACTGATATTTTGAAATGATCATCTACCTAGGATTGTGCAGTCAATGAAACTAGCTAAATAAATTTATAACTAGAAAAATATGGCTGAGTTTGATTGCTCCGGCGAAACGAGAAGATGAATGGCACATTCTCCAAATGAAGGGAAAGTTAGGGCGCGTTTGGTTACCTGGGCTGGATTTAGCATCACGAACAAATTCACATCTTGTTCCAAACGGGTCACGGTGCAGATTTGACCTGTTGTTTGGTCGCTTGGGCCGAAGTTTTTGGCCCGGCAGAAATGTGAGGCTCAGTTTGTTTGGTTTCATATGAGCCCAGCTTTAGCCTCACCACTGATCCACGTGGTGACCTTACATCTCACCTCCTCACTTATCACAAAGCCTCACGTCGCTGTCACGAAGCCTGTCACCACGTCGGTGCACGGAAATACCACCATGCCACTCTCGTCGATGGTGGCCAAGGCGGGTTTACGCTACCTAGACGCAAGACTTGGCTGAATATGATAGGCCGAAGCTTTCGGTGTAGCACAACAAGAACATCGTCGCCACTGGCTACACCTACATGGTTACCGCCACGGATTATTGCCTACCACATACCATAACCAGCACCACCATGGCACCGCCAGTCACCATCACACCGCTGGTCACGCCGGTCACACGCATCACCACGTTACCGAACACCAAGAAGAACAACCACCATGACACCGCCGTTCACGCCCGTCACAGGTATCACCATGTCGCCGACAACGAATTTGAATATCACCATGACACCGCCGGTCACAAGCATCACCACGTCACCGACCACGAAGATGAACATCACCATGCCGCCACCACCATGGATTATCACCTCTCACTTCTCACCTATCATCACCACATCGCCATCCATGAAGATGACAAGCGAGAAGTTGAGCAAGAGTATTCCAAACTATACTCACACATACGTACACATTACAGTAACGAGTCATTTTTCTATCCGTGTATGTACACCGAAAAAAAATCTATCAACATAAAAGTCATGCGGAATGGTGAGGTGAACCTACTCCTCAAAGGAAATTTCAAACGGTTGAGCGTGTGCGATGAATTTGGCAAAATTCGCTTAAAATTTCATACACAAAATTGACGATATACGACCGACGAAACTCAAAACCAATTGTGCGAATTGATTCATAGCATCGAGATAGTATCTTTTTCATGTACAACTTATTTTAATTCAGACTATGTTTGTGTTGATTTGAATAGAGGGTGTGTGGAGTAGTGTAGAGAGAGCGAGTGTAACCGTGCGTGTCCTAGTTAAACCTTGTCCGTATGAATCAAGACTAGATACAATCTTCTTGCAAATGTAGGATTTCAAGTTCTACAGAGCTGAGATAAATCAGAAAGATGGCTGCACTTATTAGTAAGTTCACTCGTTCGATATAAACCTATGCGCCACCTCTTTGCGAAAAATGAAAGAACAAAAAGGCCTAGCTAACTAAATGAAAGCCAACTTACAAGCCCAATAGCCATAAGTGAAAGGACCATCTCCTTCTTCTCCCCGCCGTGTGCCTCTAGAGCGCCGCCATCTACCCTGATGGCGCCGCCCGAGATCTCCCTCGTCACCTCAATTACGTACCCTCGATGCCCTGAGAGCCCGAGACGGCTGCTCCGCTGCTCATCCATCACCCCTCAGCTAGGCCGGTACATTAATAAATTGATAACGAGTAGGCTCACCGAGATCCATGGCGGAGAGGGACGCCTTGATCTTGCGGTTGGAGCATGGTCACCCCGATGGCGAGAAACGTCAACGAGAGGAGCGATGGATGTGCGGCTTGCTTCCCTCGTCCCGACGAACTTGTCCCTTTTTGGTCTTTTTGTGACACACGACGAGCTCCAGCTTTGGCGGTTGATGACCCACAAGTATAAAGAATCGCAATAGTCTTCTAGGGAAGTAAAACCCAATTTATTGATTCGACACAAGGGGAGCCAAAGAATATTTGTAAGCCTTAACAGCGGAGTTGTCAATTCAGCTGCACCTGGAAACAGACTTGCTCGCAATAGTTTATCAGTAGCAACAATTTTATAGCAGTAGCAGTAGTGAAATATAAGCAGCAGTGTAATAAAGACATCAGTAGTGATTATAGTAAACAACAGGATTAAAATACTGTAGGCATAGGGATGGATGAACGGGCGCTGCATGGATAAGATAACTAATGTAATAAACAAGACTAGGCATTTGCAGATAATAATAAAACAATATCCAAGTACTAAACAACCATAGGCATGTGTTCCGTATATAGTCGTACGTGCTCGCAATGAGAAACTTTCACAACATCTTTTGTCCTACCAGCCGGTGGCAGCCGGGCCTCTAGGGAAAAACTACTGGTTATTGAGGTACTCCTTTTAATAGAGTACCAAAGCAAAGAATTAACATTCCGTGAACACATGTGATCCTCATATCACAGCCTTCCCCTCCGGTTGTCCCAATTTCTGTCACTTTGGGGCCTCGGGTTTCGGACAGCAATATGTGTATACAACTTGCAGGTAAGATCATAAAACAATGAATATCATCATGAACCAATAACATGTTCAGATCTAAAATCATGATACTCGGGCCCTAGTGACAAGCATTAAGCATAACAAGTTGCAACAATATCATAAAAGTACCAACAACGGATACTAGGCACTATGCCCTAACAATCTTATGGCTATTACATGAAGAATCTCATCCAATCCCTACCATCCCCTTCAGCCTACAGCGGGGGAATTACTCACACATGGATGGGAGAAACATGGATGGTCGATGGAGAGGCGTCGGTGGCGATGATCTCCTCCAATTCCCCATCCCGGCAGGGTGCCAGAACGGAGTTTCTGATCCCGAGTTTGGGTTTCGCGATGGCGGCGGAGTTCTGGACGTCTTCTGGAAAACTGGTCGAATCCCCTCGCGTTTTTAGGTCAAGGGCTTTAAGTAGTCCAGAGGGGAGCGTCGGGGGCTGGCCGAGGCGGCGTCACCATGTGGAGGCACGGCCCAGGGCCCACCGCGCCGCCATGTGGTGTGCGCGCCTCGTGGCCCCCCTCCGTCACATCTTCTGGCTCCGTGGGTCTTCTGTAAAAATAGGCCCTTTGCAATTATTTCCGGGGATTTTCCTGAAAGTTGATTTTCTGCACAAAAATAAGACACCAGGGCAATTCTGCTGAAAACAGCGTTAGTCCGTGTTAGTTGTATCCAAAATACACATTAGAGGCAAAATAATAGCAAAAGTGTTCGGGAAAGTAGATACGTTTTGGACGTATAAACTCCCCCAAGCTTAGCTTATTGCTTGTCCTCAAGCAATTCAGTTAACAACTGAGTGCGATAAAAGAACTTTCATGAACACATTTGCTCATATGATGTAAATATTCTCATTATATGGACGAATACTTAGGCAATTCATCACTAGATAAATGCAAATAAAGTCATGTAATAGTTATGTCAATCATGAAAAAGATACCAACAAACTAATAATAAGCATCATGAAACACTTCTATAAGAAGGATTGCAATGCTCATAAAAAGATATGCTAAAGTGGTATCTCGCTTGCCCGTATTTGTACAGCAAAACATAAATGCCCAGGCACCTCTGAAGTTCATGGGAAGATGATGACCCACAAGTATAGGGGATCGCAACAGTCTTCGAGGGAAGTAAAACCCAATTTATTGATTCGACACAAGGGGAGCCAAATAATATTTGTAAGCCTTAACAGCGGAGTTGTCAATTCAGCTGCACCTGGAAACGGACTTGCTCGCAATAGTTTATCGATAGCGGTAGTGAAATATAAGCAGACGGTGTAATAAAGACATCGGTAGTGATTTTAGTAAACAACGGGATTAAAATACTGTAGGCATAGGGATGGATGAACGGGCGCTGCATGGATAAGATAACTCATGTAATAATCAAGACTAGGCATTTGCGAGATAATAATAAAACAGTATCCAAGTACTAAACAACCATATGCATGTGTTCCGTATATAGTCGTACGTGCTCGCAATGAGAAACTTGCACAACATCTTTTGTCCTACCAGCCGGTGGCGCCGGGCCTCTAGGGAAACTACTGGTAATTAAGGTACTCCTTTTAATAGAGTACCGGAGCAAAGCATTAACACTCCGTGAACACATGTGATCCTCATATCACAGCCTTCCCCTCCGGTTGTCCCAATATCTGTCACTTTGGGACCTCGGGTCCCGGACAACAATATGTGTATACAACTTGCAGGTAAGATCATAAAACAATGAATATCATCATGAATAAATAACATGTTCAGATCTGAAATCATGGCACTCGGGCCCTAGTGACAAGCATTAAGCATAACAAGTTGCAACAATATCATAAAAGTACCAACAACGGATACTAGGCACTATGCCCTAACAATCTTATGGCTATTACATGAACAATCTCATCCAATCCCTACCATCCCCTTCAGCCTACAGCGGGGGAATTACTCACACATGGATGGTCGATGGAGAGGCGTCGGTGGTGATGATGGCGATGATCTCCTCCAATTCCCCGTCCCGGCAGGGTGCCAGAACGAAGTTTCTGATCCCGAGATTGAGTTTCGCGATGGCGGCGAAGTTCTAGATGTCTTCTGGAAAAGTGGTCGAACCCCCTCGCGTTTTTTAGGTCTAGGGCCTTAAGTAGTCCAGACGGGAGCGTCGGGGGCTGGTCGAGGCGACCTCACCATAAGGCGGCACGCCCCCCTCCTAGCCGCACCGGCCTATGGTGTGGGGGCCGTGGGCCTCCCCCAGGCTTGCCCTTCTGGCTCCGTGTGTCTTCTGTAAAAATAGGCCCTTTGCAATTATTTCTGGGGATTTTCTTGAAAGTTGATTTTCTGCACAAAAATAAGACACCAGGGCAATTCTGCTGAAAACAGCGTTAGTCCGTGTTAGTTGTATCCAAAATACACAAATTAGAGGCAAAACAATAGCAAAAGTGTTCGGGAAAGTAGGTACGTTTTGGACTTATCAGAAGACTAGAACTAAAGACTATCAAAGATAAAAGCATCAAAGTTATACCACAGTTAACCATATTCTGGGACAAACATATTACACTAAGAATGACAATTATGCTCTCAAGAAGGTGCTCAAAGAAAGGATGGCGACTCAACATAAAAGTAAAAGATTGACCCTTCGCAGAGGGAAGCATGGATTAACATGTGCTAGAGCTTTTCATTTTTGAAACAGAAGTAAAATTGTTTTGAGAGGTGTTTGTTGTTGTCAACGAATGGTAGTGGGTTCTCTAAATACCTTGTCAACCAAACTTTCAAGAGCGGCTCCCATGAAGGACGTTATCTCTACCAGCAAGGTAGATCATCCCTCTTCTCTTTTGTTTACACATGTATTTTAGTTTCATTATGGATGACACTCCTCCCAACCTTTGCTTACACAAGCCGTGGCTAACCGAATCCTCGGGTGCCTTCCAACATTCACATACCATGGAGGAGTGTCTATTTGCAAAATTAAGTTGCTTACTGATGAATCAGGGCAAAACATGTGAAGAGAATTATTAGTGAAAGTTGTAATTAATTGGGGCTGGGCACCCCGTTGCCAGCTCTTTTTGCAAAATTATTGGATAAGCGGATGTATATGCCACTAGTCCATTGGTGAAAGTCTGACTGACAAGATTGAAAGATAAAACACCACATACTTCCTCATGAGCTATAAAGCATTGATACGTCCAATTTGCATCACTATTTTGTATCATAATTTGCTGTTATTCATTGATATATTTCATATTGGGACACAATACTTATGTTATTTCACCTATTTTGCATGTTTCATCATTATTGGAGGATCAAACACCGGAGCCAGGATTCTGCTGGAAAAAGCACCGTCAGAACGCAATATTTTGGAAGATCAACTGTGGAAGGAAATTTCACGTAAATTCCTATTTTTCCAGATGACGAAGGGAGCCAGAAGGGGGAGCAGAGAGGAGCCAAGGTGGGCCCAGACCCTAGGGCGGCGCGGCCCATGGCCTGGCCGCGCCACCCTGTGGTCCAGGGGCCCCACAACCCCTTTCGCCTCCTTTTCTTCGCGTACTCCTTCGTCCCGAAAACCTAAGCCACGGAGAGGACCTCACGAAGGGTTACGGCCGCCTCGCGGGCGGAGAACACCAGAGAGAAAAGAGCTCTCCGGCGGGCAGGAATCCACCGGGGAAATTCCCTCCCGGAGGGGGAAATCGACGCCATCGCCATCGTCATCGAGCTGGACATCATCTCCATCATCATCATCATCATCTCCACCATCTACACCGCCATAACCACCGCTGCACCTCGTCACCGCTGTAACAATTCGGGTTAAATCTTGATTGTTTGATAGGGGAAACTCTCCTGGTGTTATTCTATACTTGTTGTAGATGCTATTGAGTGAAACCATTGAACCAAGGTTTATGTTCAGATTGTTATTCATCATCATATCACCTCTGATTGTATTCCATATGATGTCTCGTGAGTAGTTCGTTTAGTTCTTGAGGACATGGGTGAAGTCTAAATGCTAGTAGTGAATTATGGTTGAGTAATATTCAATGTTATGATATTTAAGTTGTGGTGTCATTCTTCTAGTGGTGTCGTGTGAACGTCGACTACACGACACTTCACCATTTATGGGCCTAGGGGAGTGCATCTTGTACTCGGTTGCTAATTGCGGGGTTGCCGGAGTGACGAAACCTAAGCCCCCGTTAGTATATCGATGCGAGGAGGGATCGCGGGATCTCGCAGTTTAAGGCTGTGGTTAGATTTATCTTAATTACTTTCTTGTAGTTGCGGATGCTTGCAAGGGGTATAATCACAAGTATGTATTAGTCCTAGGAAGGGCGGTGCATTAGCATAGGTTCACCCACACAACACTTATCAAAACAATGAAGATTATTTAGCCACTTGAAGCGAAAGTACTAGACTAAAATCCCCATGTGTCCTCAGGAACGTTTGGTCAATATAAGTAAACAAACCGGCTTGTCCTTTGTGCTAAAAAGGATTGGGCCACTCGCTGCAATTATTTCTCTCGCATTTTATTTACTTGTACTTTATTTATCTGCAATATCAAAACCCCCGAATACTTGTCCGTGAGCATTTACGAGTGAATCCTTCATCGAAACTGCTTGTCAACACCTTCTGCTCCTCGTTGGGTTCGACACTCTTATTTATCGAAAGTACTACGATACACCCCCTATACTTGTGGGTCATCAAGACTATTTTCCGGCGCCGTTGCGGGGAGTGAAGCGCTATTGGTAAGTGGAATTGGTAAGGGAAACTTTTACTGTTTGTGCTGATTTTATTTCTGCCTGCTGCTATAAATCATTATGGAGAGATCTTCTCTTCAATTTCTATTTGGGAAATCTACTACTACTGCAACGGTAGTGGATGAAGCGCCAGGTGAGGAAGTAGTACCATATAAAATACCTATGAAAATTATTGAACGTGTTATGGATAACCGCTATGAAGGGGATGGAACTGTCCATCCCGGTGATCATTTATTGTTTTTGCATGAATTATGCGGGTTATTCAAATGTGCGGGTATTTCTATGAATGAAGTTAGGAAGAAACTATTCACTATATCGCTGTCCGGTAAAGCGGCGCACTCGGTATAAATTGCTGAAGAATGGTGATTCTATTGATTGGGAGGACATTGTGCCTTTATTTTATTCCAAATTTTATCCTCCAAGTGAAATTCACAAAGATCGGAACCGCATATATAATTTCTGGCCTCATGATGGAGAGAGTATTGCCCAAGCTTGGGGAGATTGAAGTCTTTAATGCTCAAATGCCCCATTCATGAGCTTCCTGGTAATGTTATTATTGATAATTTCTATGCAAGACTTTCTTTTCAAGACAAGACCTTGCTGGATACTTCTTGTTCTGGATCATTTACGCGCAAGAATGAAGAGTTTAAAAGGCACCTTCTTGATCGGATCCAAGAAAATAGTGAAGGATGGGAGAACGACAAAGATAGAGAATCATGTATAATTTATGATTATAAATGCATTGAAGCTTTTATGGATACTGATAAATTTCGTAATATGAGTGCTACATATGGTCTTGATTCCCAAGTTGTTGCAAATCTTTATAAAGCTTTTGCCTCTCATTATGAATTGCCTAAGAAGAATTTTGATAAGTATCATGAACCGTATAAAGATAAAGTTGATTCATCTGTAAACAAATGTGTAGTGATTGAAACTGTTGATAATGTTGTTCCTGAAGCTTATATTGAAAAAACTCCTTTCCCTGTTAAAATGAAGGAGTACTCCGTCATATCTAGTGCGGTTAATAAAAGTGAAAAGAAACCTAAAGAACCTGAAGAACAAATTAAAATTGAACTTCGCTGTTGCAATAGTTAAAGATCTTGTGACTGAAAATGTGGAGGATGGTCATATTATTTTCTACGTGAAGATGCTTCTAATATTGTTTCACATCCTAATAAACCCAAACAAGTTAGTGTTCCTATGCTATCCGTTAGAATTGGTGATCATTGCTATTATGGTTTATGTGATATTGGTGCAAGTGTTAGTGCTATTCCTTATGAGCTTTACACGGAGATTATGCACGAAATTGGTTCTTGTGAACTTGAAGATATTGATGTGGTTATTCATCTGGCTAATAGAGAAACTATTTCTCCAATTGGTATTGTTCGAGATGTGGAAGTTCTATGTGGTAAGATTAAATATCCTGCTGACTTTTTGGTACTTGGTTCTGCTGCTAGTGATCATTGTCCTATCATTTTTGGTAGACCCTTTCTAAATACTTGTGGAGCTATTATAGATTGTAAGAAAGAGAAAATTTTGACTAGATTTGCTGGTGAACCTTATGAATTTAACTTTTCTAAATTTACCAAAACTCCTTATAAAACTGACTTGCCTAGTAATGATTTTAAAATGGAGCAATGTGCATCTATTGTTCTTGTTCCTAATAATCCTTTGCAGCAACATTTGGAGAATAGTGAAAGTGAAGCTTTTAGGAAATAAAGAGATGAGCTTGAGGAAATTTTTCTTCGCCAACCTATTCTCAAGCATGATTTACCGGTGGAAGATTTGGGTACAACACCGCCACCAAAGGAAGATCCTGTTTTTGATTTAAAGCCTTTACCTGATAATCTTAAATATGCTCATATTGATGATAAGAAAATATATCCTGTTATTATTAGTTCTAAGCTTTCGGAGATTGAGGAAGAAAGGTTATTGGAAATATTGAAGAAACACCGAGGAGCTATTGGCTATACTCTTGATGATTTGAAAGGGATTTCTCCTTCTATTTGCCAACATGCTATTAATATGGAAGAAGATGCAAAGCCTGTTGTTGAACATCAACGTCGTCTAATTCCGAAGATGAAAGAGGTGGTAAGGAACGAGGTATTAAAACTTCTTGAAGCTGGTATTATATATCCTATTGCTGATAGTAGATGGGTTAGTCCTGTGCATTGTGTTCCTAAGAAAGGAGGAATGACTGTTGTGCCTAATGATAATGATGAGCTTATTCCTCAAAGAATAGTTGTAGGATATAGAATGTGCATTGATTTTCGAAAAGTTAATAAAGTTACTAAGAAAGATCATTACCCTTTACCCTTTATTGATCAAATGCTAGAAAGGTTATCTAAAAATACTCATTTTTGCTTTCTTGATGGTTATTCTGGGTTTTCACAAATTGCTGTTAAAGCTAAAGATCAAGAGAAAACCACATTTACTTGTCCTTATGGAACTTACGCTTATAGGCGTATGCCTTTTGGTTTATGTAATGCTCCTACTACTTTTCAAAGATGCATGTCTGCTATTTTTCATGGTTTTTGTGAAAGCATTGTAGAGGTGTTCATGGATGATTTTTCTGTCTATGGGAATTCTTTTGATAATTGCTTGCGAAACCTTGATAAGGTTTTGCAGAGATGTGAAGAAACTAACCTTGTTCTTAATTGGGAGAAATGCCACTTTATGGTTAATGAAGGAATTGTATTGGGACATAAAATTTCCGAGAGAGGTATTGAAGTTGATAGAGCTAAAGTTGAAGCAATTGAGAAGATGCCCTATCCGAGGGATGTTAAAGGTATTCGCGAGTGTTCTTGGTCATGCTTGGGTTTTATAGGAGATTTATTAAAGATTTCTCTAAAATTTCAAAGCCTCTTACTAATCTTCTTCAAAAAGATGTACCTTTTGTTTTTGATGATGATTGTAAGGAAGCTTTTGAAACTCTAAAGAAAGCCTTAACAACTGCTCCTGTAGTCGAACCTCCTGATTGGAATTTGCCTTTTGAAATTATGTGTGATGCTAGTGATTTTGCTATAGGCGCTGTTCTTGGACAGCGGGTAGATAAAAAATTAAATGTTATTCATTATGCTAGTAAGACTCTTGATGCTTGATGACCCACAAGTATAGGGGGTGTATCGTAGTACTTTCGATAAATAAGAGTGTCGAACCCAACGAGGAGCAGAAGGTGTTGACAAGCAGTTTCGATGAAGGATTCACTGTAAATGCTCACG
>NC_061508.1:361069084-361116768 GCF_022539505.1 Lolium rigidum | reverse complement strand
CTTGAAATCATCGCCAGCGAGAGAAAGGAGATCATCCCGGGGAAATTTATTCCGACGTCTTTCAGGGTATCCAAGCGGCTCTGCACAAGATACAGGAATAAGTATAAAAGTTGAGAATAAAAAATATACATCAAGATAAGCAATTCCGGTTACAAGTACCCAGGAGGTTTTCGGTCAGCAAGTCTCAATGGCGCTCCGCGGTCTCCATGTATTTCCGGAGTCCATTGAGTTCTTTTTGCTGCCGCTTGATGGTCTCGCTATCAACATTTTTCTTTAGCACGAATTCGCCCTTTTCCTTGATGAATTCGGAGTTTCTCTCCGCCACCGCTTCTTGGCCTCGCTCCTTCTTTTGCTCCGCCTCCATCGCTTCGTTTCCAATTCTTGGTACGAGGAGCGCAGGTTCTCAAGTTCGGAGGAGGTCGTAGCCAAGGAAGAGGATGCGCCTATAAGGATTCAAGTCAACCACAAGTTCAAAGTCTGAATGTGAATTCATAACAAGAGAGGGCGGAAACCAACCTTGGGCGTCCGCCGCTTGTTTGTTCAGCTCGCGTTTTCATTCTTAAGGGTCCGGATATTTTCCGCTTGACCCAAGGTAACGCGGCGCCGAAGAGCAATATTCTTGTGTAGCTCATAGTGCAGCGCCGCTCGTTCCTCGTAAAAAACGATCGTAGCAGGAGTAAAGATTCCGCCTACTATAGTAGGGTCCTTTGAAGCATCATTGCCGGAATCCCTCCGACATCATGCTTGGGGGCTACTGCGACAATTTAAAAATCTTTCCAAAAGTGGCTTTACTCTAAAAGCATCTAAGCGATAACCTTGGAGTTCTTCTTCAAGTTCTTGAGCGGTTGGAATCCGGCCTAGTTTGGTACTGGAAGAGGCGGAGAATGGTTGAGCAAGTCTAATGTCGGAAACATATGGTGGTAGATATGCTATGGGATCCGGAAAGATTGGCTCTAATGAACTGGGGATCCGGGCTATTCGGAGAACTACCAGTACAAGGTGAATCGATTGGCATGCTTCCGGCTGCACCCATGCAAAGTATTTGAGTAACCGGAAACTACTCTAGTCTACTTCTTCTTCTACAAGTCCGGTGCACGTACCGTCGATGGCGCGGCGGACCGGCGATGCTCCGGTGAGGACGAAGGTCGCCGAACTTGCTGCGAAGCGACCCGCGCGACCACGAAACGGCGGCGGGAGAAATTTCCCGATCAACCGAAACGATCTTGGCGCGAGGGGAAGCTTGAGGCGACGGTGCGTGAAGTTCTCTGTGGCGGAGCTCGCCGGAGTTGAGATCTGATGGGCGGCGCGGCGTGAGGAAGAAGATTAAGAGGTGAGGAGGTGAAAAGAATGGGAAGTTACCGCGCGTGGGGGTATTTATAGACCTCGCGCGGAGATTCGCGTTTCGCATCCAATGGCGGAAACTGAACGGTCTCACCGTTGGATTCATGACGCGTGTCTTAGGTTAAAAGCGGTAAAATGACGTGGAGGTAACTTAACCGTGCGCTCCCGAAATTTCCGGCTGAAGATTCGCATCTGAAAATTTGTTGCGGGAAATTAGGAGGTTGTGCGCGGGAAAGATGGAAACTCCGTTACATTATCATTATTGAAGGACATATGATTTCCGAGAAGATGATGTCGGAAATAAGAAAGTTTGGAAGCTCTTCAAGATTCTCTTCGGTTCCGAGTTATTTGAAGACGGAAGAATGATGAATCTCGGAGAACTTCGGGGGCTACTGTTGTGGGTATACTTTATGGGTATATCAACGACATGGCCTGGATCCGGCAAGCCCGGGTGGCCCACAGACGATGATGGTGGCATGAGGCCCATCGGGCGGCCCAGTTGCTGTTGAACATGAAGGATGAAGTCCAGCCCAGGAACATGGAGCCGGATCCCAACCGACCTACGAAGGAGGCCGGATCCGTGGAGGCCCATAAAGTATCCGGATCCAGACACGACCATGAGGAAGGCGGATCCTTGACGTACACGGCAAGATATTGTACCGTAGTTAGGCAACTTGTATTCCGGCTAGGACTCTCCATGTAAACCCTAGATCCGTGCGCCTTTATAAGCCGGATCCCGGGAGCCCTAGAGGCACAACCACAACCATTGTAACAACGCGCAAGCGCCCAGATAATTCCAGACAAGCAGCAGTAGGCCCCGTCATCGTGCGTGTGTTCCGAAGCTGGGTAACTCGCGTACCACCGTCCCGTGTGCACTCCGTCCTATGGCCCCTACTTCTTCTCCCCCTCGTGAGGATCCCTCCTCCGGGGTACCGTCGATTAGGCAACGACACGGGCCTCTAGGGAAAAACTACTGGTAATTAAGGTACTCCTTTTAATAGAGTACCAAAGCAAAGCATTAACATTCCGTGAACACATGTGATCCTCATATCATAGCCTTCCCCTCCGGTTGTCCCAATTTCTGTCACTTTGGGGCCTCGGTTCCGCATAAGCAATATGTGTATACAACTTGCAGTGTAAGATCATAAAACAATGAATATCATCATGAATCAATAACATGTTCAGATCTGAAATCATGGCACTCGGGCCCTAGTGACAAGCATTAAGCATAACAAGTTGCAACAATATCATAAAAGTACCAACAACGGATACTAGGCACTATGCCCTAACAATCTTATGGCTATTACATGAACAATCTCATCCAATCCCTACCATCCCCTTCAGCCTACAGCGGGGGGAATTACTCACACATGGATGGGGAAAACATGGATGGTCGATGGAGAGGCGTCGGTGGTGATGATGGCGATGATCTCCTCCAATTCCCCGTCCCGCAGTGGTGCCGTAACCGGAGTTTCTGATCCCGAGATTAGGTTTCGCGATGACGGCAGAGTTCTGGACGTCTTCTGGAAAAGTGGTCGAACCCCCTCGCGTTTTTAGGTCAAGGGCTTTAAGTAGTCCAGAGGGGAGCGTCGGGGGCTGGCCGAGGCGGCGTCACCATGTGGCAGCGCGGCCTAGGGGCCCACCGCGCCGCCATGTGGTGTGCGCGCCTCGTGGCCCCCCTCCGTCACATCTTCTGGCTCCGTGGGTCTTCTGTAAAAATAGGCCCTTTGCAATTATTTCCGGGGATTTTCCTGAAAGTTGATTTTCTGCAAAAAAATAAGACACCAGGGCAATTCTGCTGAAAACAGCGTTAGTCCGTGTTAGTTGTATCCAAAATACACAAATTAGAGGCAAAACAATAGCAAAAGTGTTCGGGAAAGTAGATACGTTTTGGACGTATCAGCGGTCTGGGCAGATCGATAACCTGCGGTAGAAAGTTTGGCCGATCAACGGGCACGGACTAGATAGGAGGAAGACGGAGGCCGGGAAGGCTAAAAAGTAAATAAACAAGGGGCAAAACAAAATGTAGAGACCATGCCCACTATTTTTTTGTATATTTTTTTAAATTATTTGGTTTGCCTCAATTTCATCTCAAATCACTTAGGTTATGGAGAACTAGGCCGGTAACTTTTTCAATTTCTTATATTACAAACAACTTGGGTACCTTGAGCTAGTGCCAAGGAACCGAAGATCCGCATAGCAATTAGCCACCATTGGGGGCCTGTTGCCCCCCTCATTTTTTTTTGAAACGGGGGCAAAAACTTTACCCCAATATATTAATTAAGGAGAAGTTTAACAAGTTTTACAAGATTGTAGACGATAAAAGTAAAAGAGTCATTCTCCCGGCATTAAATCACCCACACGAATCACCCAACCGTTTTGCGCCTGATAAAACCCATAGCTTAGTCTCTCTTCTAATTCTCTCAAGAGTCACTCTCGCATTCTGCTCGCCCCAAATTTCCCAAGCTATGAGCAATGTGACCAACGCCATGGCCTTGCAGTTAGGAAGGTTTCAGGCCGCCATCGAATTCCACCATTCCTTTATGTTGAACCCAGCCCAAAGCGTAGTTTCGATGTCGGGAGCCCCAAACCAACTCTTGATGACGCCCCAAAGATGAGTGGTGAGACATCAATGAACAAGAAGATGATTTATGGATTCAACGCATTGCTTGCGAAGAGGACAAATACCACAATTGGGCTAACCACGCTTCGCCAATCGGTCGGCCGTCCAAATCCAATTTTGCATGGCAAGCCATGCAAAAAGCTTTTCCTTGGGCGGCGCCCACGCCTTCCACACCGTGGTGTACATGGGAGACTTGATCAATCCAAGGAGTTGCTCCCCTCTTGGCCGTCGTGGAGAGTGTGAAGGCATGAGCAACTTCTCTGCCTACATATGCCTTGTCGACGATTGCTGCACCCTAGGAAGTTGGCGCCTCCTGTCAAGAAGCGTAGAGGAACTAAAAGGAGCCCACATAGATGTATGCAACTGCAAGTCCACTTTGGTGGGCATGCTGATTTCTACAGTTCGCCATACACTTCCCTCCTTCGAACCTGATAAAGCTTCTGAAACATGGGGCGCGTTTGGTAGCCTGCATCAATTTGCTGCACCACTGGCGCATTGGGAAGAAGGCCCCTACACATCGCAGACGAGCCATGGGCCATAAAATCCACGTTGTTTGGTGGCCTGCACATAGTTCTTTTTGGCCCCGTGGAGATTTGGGCTCTGCCCGTTTGGTAGGTCGGTTTTCAGGCCTAGTAGCAGCCCAGAACGACGCTCCTGTTGTTTACGACATAGTTCAGACAAACTTAGCACTGATCATAGATGACACAAGTAGACGACACATCATTGTTGAAATACGTTCATAGTTTACGACACATCAGAGACAATCATAGTTCAACACACGACACGAACAATAACTAGACACAGACATGGTAGCAGCGACACAGAACCAGATAAGCTTCAGACATGACTTTCGAAGAGGACACACCTGGTGGCATCGCCATGGTAACGGCACCTGGTCATCATCTCACTGTAGGTGTGGTCGAAGATGACCACACTGTACTCGAAAGAGGACACCTTCTTGAAGATGAGGAACTGGCCTACCTGCAGCTGATAACCGACAGCGAAGCCCGCCAACCCCTGTTCGATGTATGCATCATCGGCTCATCGCCTTCTCTCACCGTAGTCATCCTCCAGTTGCAGCCAATATTGGTGGTGACGATGTTGTTCGAAGGGATTTCTCCGAACCACTTGACGAAATCTTGAGGGATCTGGAGCCGGCTGAAGGTGGGCCTGAAGACAATGCGCAGGAACTGGTCCGGCCCTACGTCCGCCTGGAAGTGGCCGACGTTAGCCGCTCTTCGCTTCTTCGACGGTCCCTCCTCGGGGGTCTCAGTAGGTGACCTAAGCTTGAGCTTCTCAGTCTGCCACAAGAACACATGACATTAGAGATGTGCCTGCTCACAAGTATATAGATGAAAACAAACATTGAAAACATGTGATGCATCATACATTGACTCACACGGCAGCTCAAGGGACTGCCCTCAAACTAAGTCTAGTGTGCAAGTAATCACACACATGACTAAGTTTGAGGGAAGCACCATGTCTTCCAGTGTGCCATTGTTCAATCATTGGCCAATGCACTTGACAAACAAAATGAGGCCTCATATATTGGATCACATGGCGGGCAAAGGGACTGTCCGCAAACTAAGTCTAGTGTGCAAGTAATATGGCACACATGAATAAGTTTGAGGGCAGCACCCTGCCTTCCGTTGTGCCATAGTTAAATCATTGGCCATTGCAGAACTGAAGAAGTAAAAATATGGAAAGCAAGGTAGCATAGGCCTCATACAATGAGAACATATGGAGGAGATGTTTGATCAGAACCAATGACATGGTCATGTTCAGCCATGCCATAAGTTCTGATCGATCATCTCCTCACACACTATAATTCTCGGTTACAATCATCAGCCTAGTTTAATCAGAAACAACACAATCTAGAACAAACCACCGTGACTCATTCCGCACAATAATCTGAACATGCTAAACCCCCACACAAAAAACCCTTCCCCTCTCTGCATGCACAGTAAAATCTGGCAGTTTCAGCAATCCACAGTCCGATCTAGGAAGGATCTACCGCGATTGGAGATTAGAGTAATAGATCTAAGAAAATCGAGCCGTGAACACCAAGACCTCAACAAGAACAACAACCAATGGGGACGAACACCTTGCAAACATCAATCCGAACCCTATCCTATTGGAAATCCTAGCAGATCTAGTGTGCATGTCGTCGCAAATGCCCGAGAATGGCATGTTCTGGCACAACGAGTAAGAAGATGAGAAGGACAGGTCGTTACCGCTATTGTTTTGGGCGAGGAGGAGCTCGAGGTCGCGGGCGAACTCGAGATGTCGATGAAGACTGCGGAGCAGGTTACGGCCGATGTCGCGGTTCTGCTCGCCGACATCTCCTCCGGTACCGGTGCTCCTCCGTGTGGCGGTCCAGCGGATTGATCGGCGGGAGGGGAACCGCCGGATGATATGACAGTTTGGGGGAGGTGAGTGTGCGGTCGCGAGTGAGAGGAAGGAGACGGGAGTGGTGAGGCTAATTATGGCGCGTGTTCCCGAAGGGACGCGACGTTTCCGCCTCCCTTCCCTACGCTCGTACTTTGATCTATATTTTTTCCAATTTCCCTTTCATCACCTTCCCTTTTTTTTGGCACAAACACCTATTTTATGTATGAAAACTCCAAAAATATATGGCTGTGTCAGTTTGTGTGTGATGGTCTTTTGGTTGTGGGTGGAATAGTATATACTAGCAAACATGCCTGTGCGTTGCAACATGAATAAAAACAAATTATTCCTTTTAAACACATAAAAATTGTGAGTCTGACTTCGTCTTCGACACCACTCGCATTGGTCTCAAGGATAACCCATCAATGGCGTTGGAAGTGAAGGCGCAACTATTAGAGGGGAGAACATGCATCATCGTGTCCATCATCGACACATGAATGCTCATCATGCCTTCATAGTTCGTTGTCCGTGCCGTCGGTCCCTTCCAAGTTTTTTTCTCTATTGCAAAAAAATCCCGTTTTCGAAAATATCGGTCATAATCCTGTCGGAAATTTGTCAATTGAATTTATCAATTTGTCTAAAATTTATGAAAACACTTTAAATCTGATCATCAAACTATATAAATATTGTATATTTTGTTTGGTATAAAATTTTCTCGGTGGTCACCTAAATTCTTTTCAACTCCTCGAGGATGTTGTACATGTACTCCACCGTGTACTTGCTTTTGTTTGTAGCTGAAGGTTTGCTCTATATTTTCCCGTGCTCTAGCTTGCTCTGTATTCAGCCAAAGGCAGACCAGTTTTTTCTTAGTGAGATCGTCCATGTTGTTGCTCGCCACCAGGGACCATCCAAAGCCGGATACAAAACAGTCAAATTGGATCTGGAAAAATTAACTGACCAGCTAATCAGCTAGTCCCCGAGTTTTACCTGTAGCAGCCTCGGTCTCAACCATATCCCTGGTGACCAGAATTATGAGTATATCTATCGAGGCTTCCTGATAGGAAAAACCTTCAGTTCCTCCGGAGGCTCCGTCTCGCGCGTCCTCCGGATCGCGCATCGTCCGATCTGACCGATCGCTGGGTCAAATGCTTGCCACGTCCGCGCTCCTCGAGTACCTTATCTCTCCACGCGTCTCTCCCAGTACCACACGCTCCTTATCTCCTTCCACCTCCCCAAGCGGTTCACCATCCCCAATCGAGACAGAGCTCCACTATACAGTACACACAGCTCTACCGATGTCCCTCGCCAGTCGCCACCATAGCACGAGCTCGCGCCGCCGCTACCCTCGAGCTCGCCCTGCCGCCGGCCTCGAGCTCCCTCTGCCGTCGATCTCGAGCAGGTCCGGCGAGGTTTCTCTCCCTCCTACCTCCGGCGACTCGGAACTGCTGCTGAAAGCCGGCAAGCTCCATTAAATTTGGGAGCGTGCAGGGCCTGCAGTGTGGCCGCGCGCCGCCGGATTCTTCAAGTGGCTGGCGGCGGTGCTGGTCTGAGGTGCTGCTCCCATGGGCGGCCGCACCTGCCCCACGCTTGCCCGTCGATGCTTCAAGGGGTGGCCGGACCTGCTCCCACGGGCGGAGGCGTCGCTGCTGCAGCACGTCGCGGTGCTGCAAAGGGCAGAGGCAGGCACCTGAACTGCAAGCCCCGGCCCGGCCCCCAGAGCTGCAATGGGCAGCCAGCGGTGCTGCCAATGCCGGCGGCTTGTGCTACAGACATCGACCGGCGGAGCTACATACGGCGTGTGTCGTTGCTGCGAGTGGGCTGCGGCGGCGCTACCACCCATGTCCGGCGGTGCTACCAGCCATGGTCTGTGGAGCTGCCAACCGGTGGTGGCACTGCTACAATAGGTGTGCGGTGATGCTACCTTTGGCATGCGACGGTGATACCAGGAACCGGCGATGCTTCAAAGGCGCGCCGCTGGAGCTTCAATGGTGCGCCGCCGTAGCTTCAAAGGTGTACTGCCGGAGCTTCAAAGGTGCGCTGCTGGAGCTTCAATGGTGCGTCGCCGGTGCTGCAAAGGTGTACTGCCGGAGCTACAAGCGGCGACTGTCGGTCTTTCTCAGTGCCGTCTCCGTGCTGCAAGCCCGCCATGGAGAGTCGTCGGAGGTGCTGCAAGGCACCGATGCTACATGAGGGGCGGCGGCACTTCCCGCGCCACCGGAGTCCACGCTTTGCCGGCGAGATCCCTTGCCGGACTTCCTTCATCCGTCGGGAGGAAGGTGCGGCAAGTAAGCGCGCATGCCATGTGATGTGGAGATTTGTTTCTCTCTTTCCTCTTTTTTTTCTGTGTGGAATAAAAATAGATGCACATGGGGCGATGGTCCCGAAGTACACGTGTCACGACGGGGAGGCGGAGGTTCGAGAGGAATAATCCTCCGGAGGATTGTCAGCACGGCCCTTCCTGATACGCACTGCGGCCAAGTGAGATCGAGGCCTGTGGTTCCCATCCCCGTCATGCTGCCGGTAAGCGCTCCGTCACCACCACACGAAGCCGTCCTAAATTAAGTTAGTTAGGAATCCGCCATGGACATCGATGGAAACCCGGCTGGCGCCAATCCTGAGCTCGAGCTGCGGCAGGAAGTCGTCTTCCTCCCTTCGTTACCGGATGAGCACGTGGTGCACAAGGACACGGGCGGAACCATGACACAAGCAGCGATGGAGTCCAGAATCACAGCGAGGCTGGTCAGCTGTAAGCGGGGATGGCTGTAATGGCAGCGCGACGAAGCGGACAACGGCCGGCTGCATCCCTCTCGGCGCGGAAGCGGTTCGAACATGCATCGCTGCTTTTGTTGGCAAACTCCGGTCTTATTTGATCCTCACGCGATCTTTCCCTTCCGCTTCGTCGTGCAGGCACCCATCAGCGTCGCTTTCTTGTTGGCCACTGGCGGGCTTGACCCAGGAAGCGCCCGGACTCTGGCGAGCTCGGGCTCGCCCGGCGTGACCGCGCTGTAGTTTCTTCCTATGGTGTTCAATCCTGAAGCTGTGGCTCTTTTCCGTTCCATTGTCCGCGGTTCATCGGGTCGTGAGCCCAATGGCGCTGTCGCCCGGTGTGATGGCATTGTATCCTCCATATCTTCTGAGATGCACGATTTGGGCAGAGATAATTTTTCGGGATTTAAAGATCAACTCAATTCAGGCTCCGCCGCCTAGAGTTTTTGGTGCCAAGGATATGGAGAGGTCAGGGCGCGGTGGAATATATACTGCTAGGGCAGACGGAGGCAGACTTGATCACGCTATATACAAACCGAATACAACGTGAGCACGATTGGTCGCTTGGTGCCATGTAAACAAGCAACTCTCGAGACAATACACCGAAATAGACACCAACGGTACCATACCAACTGGCCGCAGCGGAAGAACATATCGAGTGGGCCTATTATCATTATCACCACAATTTAGACGTTGGGCTCAAATAAAAACTGGCCCAAGTGTGACACCAGGCAGCCACCTATTGCAATTTAATAGTAAAGATATATTGCATTTGCATACAAAGTTGTTGCACTGTTTGTTGTAGGATGAATTACACTGATTTGTTTTAGATGATCATCTGTCTAGGGTTATGCAGTCAATTCAACTTCCTACACAAATGTATAACTAGAAAAATGTGGCTGAGCTTGATTTCTACTAGGAAGTGAGGCGCGGCGCACGCCGCGCCGGTGGTGGCGCTGATCATGTGGTACTCTGTTTCCTTAGAAATAGCGGAAGGAGCTTTTTCCCAATTAGTGTGGGAGCTGGTAGAAATGGAAGCGCATGGTATTTCGATTGGGGAGAAGCTATAGTTGCTGGGGCGAGAGGTAGTCTAGCCTTAGCATATGGCGCAGCAGCGGATTCTTTTGCCAATGTCAGAGCGGCTGCGGCAGGTGCGTGGCAGACGGCGCTCCGGCTGTGGCGGCAATGGCGGAAGCGGCGGCAGATGGAGCAATATGTAATATGTGCTTATGAAGTGGCTTGTGACCATCGCCCTTACAGATTAGGGTAGTTCCTCTCCTGGGCAAGGCGGAAATTGGGAACAAATTTGTGACAACCTGAGTTTAACTGTCAGTTAGTTCAGCTCTCTGTAAGCTACAGTCTGCATTTGTCTAGTGAAATATCCCCATGCACAAAGGAATATAAGTTGTATAATTTAGACTGAGCACGATAAGCATAAGCAACAATTAGGTGCATAGACTAAACGGCTTCGAAGCATATAAGAGGAATCATATACTAAATGTGGTGAAAGCCAAACTTTATCATTTAACATATATACAGCGAGTGATACTACAACTGACAGAAACAGGATGCAGGTTGAACAGAGAGGAAAGATTAAACTGGTATACAACATCGGTTCTAGTGGCGATAGACACTGCCATACTACATACAGTTCACTGCTACCCTGTATGACAACGATGAAAGCTTAAGTCTTTTAGAGTAAAATGTTCAGGAGCTGGAGCTATGTCTCCTTGTACCCATACATCCAAAATTGAGCACGTACATTAGAAGGGGTAAACTCACAAACATGCTCCAAGTCAGCCAAGTCAGCCATATAGCTGTGCCCATAATCCTGTAGTCGTGAGTAGCTGACCATAGTTGCCAGAAATCTCATCCAGATATCGCTGTCCAAAATCCTGTAATTGTCTGAGCGTCTAACCACAAAAGAAATGGCAATGTATGTAGCCAAATACGAATGAGAGTTCTTTAAACCTCCTATAGATGAGAATGTTGTGCAATTCTTGGCGATAGAAGGGCAGTATGTCAATTGAGCGCATGGTCCCTCAAGAACCTGTTGCAATTTTCTTTTCATGCTAAGTACAATACATTGAAGGATATCTGGGAGGCACCGAAGCGTATGTAGCAGATCGCTGCATCCCAAATGCAGGTCAAACTTCTTCATTTTTTTCCCTGAAAACAGAGATTGTTAGGCAGCTTCCAAATAGACCACAGAACTGCAGAAGCACATATATTGATAATAGTGCATTTCATTTCGTCCCTGTTTAGAGCAAATATAATATCTTGGATACTTTCTCAGGTCACACTCTAAGGTGTCAGAAAAAATAGACCACGGTCTTAGAAATATCACCTTCAAAAAATAGATGATTCACAGACTCGAAATCGTAACACAACAAACATGTGTTCAGGGAGAATCATAAGAAGTCAGCACTGGTCAAATAACCGACCAAGAGAGAGAGAGAGGCTGCTCATGAAACAGAACTGGTTTCATCAACTTAACGCTTTAAAAGAAATCTGGGAGCCACCAAAGTGCGCATCCTGAAAACAAATTCAGAAATTGAGTTCAAAGGGAGTAGCCCCCAGTCTACCAATTTATATTTTCCCCATTTCCTAGAGACTATTTGTACAAAAGAGAGGCCCCAGCAGCCCACATATATTCTTTCCAGAAAGGGGATTTTTGGATTGAATTAGAGTAAAAAAGCAGTTGGGCTCATATTACATTTAACTGCATCTAGCCGGTCGAGTCCGTCATGTTCTAAGTCGCTGATGACATGCTGCTTTGATGTACTTGTTAAGTTGATTGAAAGATTAGTTTAGATCAAAAATTTGGGCCAATAAAATGACCTGCTGAAATTGGCTAAAACAGAACCTGAGAAAAAAAATTCCAAGCTTCTGGTAGAAATAAGGTAAGCCACTGCCTCTTCACCTCACTCAGTTAAGATATAACCAAAGGCTTATCTTTTTTCACATAAACATTATAACAGAAGGTTTTCCGCACATCCTGTCAGAGATAAATCTCAATAGATGGATGGCTTAGCTCCTATCTTCTTCAATGTTGAATAAGTTAGGATCTGAGGTGAATAAGCAAGTTGGAAAAATACTGAGCTTTTTATCATATTTCTTCAAATATTACCCGATGTTCTTGAAATTTGATGAAATGTACCATGGGCAGGACAGTCACACTGTTTGAGAAAACGATGGTACAGTCATATGTACAATACCAAACGGCGAAATCCACTAAATTAAATTGCACTGATATTTTCAATTGGAAAAATAGAAAAGAGCTTGTAAATACCTCTTCAAACATTACCCCAGTTAAAGGATTGTCTATGGTTAGCTAAACAGTCTTATCATCTGGATGTGTTATCAGCAAAACAGCCTAATCATACCCCAGGAAGGCAGGAACAATGCCAATGAGATCTTAAGCCTGTGAATGACCCTACCAAATTTAGTAAGAGGCATCAAAGTCACAATAAACCTCTTGTAATTCACATCCCATGCACGCCCCATCGCTGCCTCTCTTGTTTTCTCACGTCCCATTGCTGCCTATCTTGTTTTCTTATCTGCATACAGGGAGGAGATAGTGACACATTTTTTGCATATCCATATCCGTCTATATATCCCACTATCGGTACCAATTAGCAGAACTCAGAACACGATGTGTTTAACTTACTTTGAAGGAAGACATTAGCTAACTATACCAGGTAATTTCAGTAGTAATTTTAATTATAAACTTAATGATCACACAGATTTATTTTAAAAGAAAAGGCAGGAAACCAAAGGAGGTGGCACTGCATGAAACTTACAAACAACCTACAATGACATACAATAATCTAAGAGGAACTATTTTGTTGACTGCGAGAATAGACCTGGTTGATTTTGAAGAACCACAAGACTCCATTTGGTGACAATTCAATTAATTCATCATCCTGACCGAAATTTTCTTTACTTATACAGCCACGGTGGAAATGTATGAGTAATCACATCTGGTCTGAGGAACACACTAATTATGTCTTCCTTGCATTTCAGTGAACACCATGTCAGTCTATGAAATCACCAGAGAAATGTTAGCTACAAAGAGCAGGATCCACCACAGCTCATTTAGCCCCAACAGCGGTACTCAGACGAAATGATACAAATCTATCCGGAAGTTGTATGCTTTCATGCTGAGAATATGCGGCATCCATCTGCTCCTCCTCCATCTTCTCTATGCCCACTTGATCCTCTGCCCAGATTGAGTAAAAGACATAATTAATTTGCTGCTGTAAGTGGCTAAAAGAAGGGTCCAAGGTCCAGATTTTCCTAATGTTTATTTGCAGCCAGGCCATGCATCAGCCAAGCAAATTAACCAACGTAGTTAGGAAAAATAAGCTACCAATACACTGGAATTGAAGTGAGAGAAAGAAAGTAATACCTGGCCTGATGCACTGTCCGTACTCCAATCATCTATCTAGCCGCCACATCCAATATGCCCATTTCACCAAACAAAAATCCCCAAAATTCACAGGAAGAACATGAACAGAAAAGTAAAAGCATATGAGAAGATTCCAACATCGGAGTTCGAGCTCACACGGTGTCGCAGCGTCTCCATCCTCGCTGTTGTCGAGGCCGTCTCCGCCGCCGCTGCACACGTTTTTGGATGAGAGAGAGGAGACCGGAGAGAGAAAACAGAGGGAAGGAAGGAGCGGTCAGCAGACGCGGGACTCGCACGACACAGCCAGGCACTTGACGGGCTCCTCCAGCCAACGCCGCCCCCCTCGGCCTGGCTCCCACCGACGCCTGCTGAGGCCCCCGGCGCTGCTCCTCCAGGTACGCCTTCATGGAGCATCAGCCCATGGTCGTGGCGGCTGACGGGCAGAACTGGCGAAACCCTATGTCATCCCTGCCGCCAAGATTGGGTAGGGCGGGAGAAACTTCCAGGGGAGGGAGGTGGAGGTGAAGATTAGGTAGGGAGGTGGAGGAAATCAATAGGAGAGATGATCTGGGGAAGAGTCGAGAGAGTACCGGACACGCTCGTCGATTCCAGACGTCGTATCTGTTCCGTGATGGGTCCCACCACCGCTTTGACCATCTGAACGAAGACCCACGTGATCACCAGGGATTTTACACGGGAAGAAAAAAGTGAAGAGAAACCCACACGCCATCAGTCTACAGTAAAAATTCTACCGTGTCAAATTTTGATTGGATGCAAATGTACCATGAACAGTACCTAAAACATTGTGGTTCCAGCAAATGGGGTTAACTTTTATATATAGTAATGTACCATGAACAGTACCTAAAACATTGTGGTTCCAGCAAATGGGGTTAACTTTTATATATAGTACTAGGAAGTTTGCGGCGCGGCGCACGCCGCGCCCGTGCTGTCTAGGATGTGGGTGGTGTAGTTTGTGTTTGACAGCAACCGATGGTCATATATGTAAAGGTGTCATCTCTGTTGCTACATCAGCTATTGGTCTTCTTCATTTTTTTGTTGTTGGCCCATACAGTTTCCTTTCGTTGTATTCAGTTTCACCGATCTTTGGTTCGTCTCAGGCTCCTCCACTTTAGAATAAATATAACCAAAGCCCCGCCACAACTAATTTAGGGCAAAAGGGGTATATGGTGTGACATATACCGGTTCATACTTAAATCCGCTAATGAAACATTAGAAGCAGTAAATATGTTGTCTTATTGCATACGGTGGCCAGAGGCGATATTTGGCCACTTCGTCGATTGGTTTGGTTAAAAGCGACTGCCTAGGCTTTCCTGGTTAGCCTGGCTTGCATAAGTTTTTTGCATTTGAGCAGTGTCACTATTTCTCCTAGGTATGTATTTTCTAATAGTGTCAGAACCACTCCCTACATGAATGCATCACAATAAGAATCACCCAAGTACATGCATCACCAAATTTACCTTGCATATTTGTACCACACAAACATAATTCCAGTGCAACAAAAGCAGTTCACAATAATAATCATGTTAATGCAAATAGAATCAATTACTCGAAGAAGTTAGAAGCACCTGGTTAATTCATTCCAACAAAGCCATTATTTGCAATAATGTAGATCTACATAAGAGAACCACGCAAGCCAACCTAAATGGTCCCTGTCTCACTTATCTATCTATGCTAAAATTCATTTTTCCAAATAATGAAAAGAAAGCACAGAAATAGGTCGGGTACAGATAATTAGAAGCTGAGAATCAAGACAGACTATTTATTCTTTTCTCAAAGCTGTAAAGAAAACACTATCAGCATGGTAACAGAAGGATTTTACGCTCTGGACACCAAATATCATTCTTTCTATGCATTTTTCTTTGAGATGTGTCAGGAACAGTGGTATTCATTTTTCTGGATGCCGTTACAATCTAAATTTCTGTGCTAAGATGATGATATACCATCACAGCGGGGCCAGCAATGAAATAGTCCTCCCCACTTGGATCATGTAGTGTTCTTCATATGATTAAATTATCAGCTTACATGAATTTCATACAGTGTTAAAAGGGTTAGGAGGTGACAGGAAATTTATACTTCACATTATAAGAAACAATCTGGTGAAGGCTCATGTTCCTAAATTCTAAGGAACCATACTCTAGATGGTAGGGAAAATACAGCTAGTGCATGAAACATGAGCACAGCTGACTGAAGTTACTAAATAGTTCCTGAGGGAAGTTAACACTTATGCATAACATCAATTATTCTTTTGCCTGATCAACATTAAATGACTCGTCCTTTGCATCAAGAGATTCCTGGAAATATAGATGTGTTGCTGCGCTATCAATCATTTCTGTGAGAGATTCCTTTCCATATGGATATAAGAGATACAGTGCAGCATACTTGAGGTCGTGTTCACCTGGAAGTCATTAGACAGAACTGAAACTCATGTCAAGGTTCATCAAATCAAACAAATTTTGGTGCTCACGCTGTGTTCAATACCCTGAAGAATTACTCGGCAAAGAAAGCACGCAGATCAGAAATATTTAGCCAGTTGTAGTAGAGGTCGACGACCTGCAGCTGACTCATCAGTAGGAGCATTAGAACACTTCTCTCACCCTGAAGAAAAAAGAAGGAAATATCTTGCATCATGAATCCGGTATGCCAATAGGTCGTAGTTTCAGTATTAGCCAAACCGAGCAAATCAAATTGAAGATAGCATAGCTGAAAACAGTTGAAACAAACATACCATGCGAGAAAAATATACTGAATACTACTGAAAAAGGAACCGGAAAGTCATGCAAAAACAGAAATTATGATAGCTGTACTATGTAATCTAAACAACAATCAAGGATGTCCATAATTGATAGACTGTTTGTTAAGGAGAATTTGAATGCAGTGATTTTGCTTGGCACTAAAATTTTGGAGCTCAGGTACATATCTGAAGCAGAGTAAATGCAGAACCATTTTCCATTAACAGAACCAAATTCCTGGGGCATCTTCATCCAACATGGTGTACATAGCCAATACCTTGCAAGGACCATTTCATAGAAGAACCACATCTGCAACTTAATTCAGCATGTAATGGTTTTCATATTTGCTCGATTCTCATGAATTTCATTGTCAAATCTAAATAAAGTTTTGCAAAAAGAAAACCAATGAAAATAATAGTTGTATGTATAGAAGAAAATCAGGGTCAGATAGAATAGCACACAGGCTATCGCACTTACAGTAGCAATTTCTACTGCTTCTAACATCAATCCTCACCATCATAGCATTCATCTCCAAATCTCTGAGTTATGTGCAGAATTTTAGTTAGAACTTAAGAGAAGAAACTTCACGCAAAGAAATATACTTACTGATATGAAACTGAATCAAATTTAAGAAAATATTATTTACATGGTTGTACAAATGGATTGATGCTATGTAGGAGAGTATACCTAGTTAATAAAAAAACATGTAAGTCAAGAGAGTGCATGACAAACATGTACAAAGAACAACCCATGGACTGTTTTTCAACAATATTATGTTTTTTTGTTACAGTAATATGAAGTCACCATTATTCCGTTACACTCTGAATGTACATTAACGCTACAACTCTAGACATAGTAAAGTGTAATATTGGCCGCTGGCAGATAGCTTTTCCATAACCAAATCAAATGGCATAAGCCAAGACATCAATGCTGAAATACACACTTCATATTTAGCTAGCCTGAACCGAGACGATAGTATGTAGATGACCGGTGGCTAAGAAGAGACAGAAAGTCACCTCGCGGTCCACAACAATGAAGCCTAGATCGTATATGTTCTGTCATGTTTTGTTAGTCTCTGTTTTCCCTGATGCGAGCCTTTACATGCAAGGCTACATATTTAACCAATGAGGTCTGCATGTTGTCTTTCTTTTGGTCTGCACAAAAGGAAAATTATTCATTACAGAATAGCCCACAAAGTAACAAAGATTAGAAAGTGTCAATGAAATTACAGGAAACATCAGACTCACCAGAGCTGCTACAGCCTAGAGCCTACAGCCATGCCCGAAGCCTCGGGATGGAAACGCAGCCGAATTCCCACCGCTGCTAGATGGAGACCCAGCATGCCGTCCACGCGCAGGCAGAAGAACAACCACGGCGAGAAGCCGATGCAGCAATAATATCTTGCAGGCGCGGCGCCGTAAGTGCTGATGTCGAAGGAGACCGTCCTCTCCAACGTCAGGCCCCTCCTCTCAAATCCACCTAGAATAACATAGGGACAATCCAAGAAAAACACAGATCAGAAGAAGACATGCCATTGGAAGGAGCCTCAAGATCCCACCATCCACAAGGCATGGTTACAGAGAGGTCAGAGCCACCAAGCATCGCCGCCATGGCTGTCTAGTGGACACGCACCGGCACCAGGCCAGTGCGGGGAAAGCCCATCCCAATCAAGGAGGATAAAACGTACCACCGCTGATCTGGAGCCTAGAGGATTCTTCCTCCTCTATGACCTCCCCAGATCTCGACCGAGGCCACCCAGTCAGCCGGCAACGCCCGCAACGCCCGCAACGCCGGCGGCCGGGCAGTCTCGACGGCGCCTAGCACGGCCATCTTCGACTCCGATTCCTCGCACAACCGCCATTCTCCACCATAAACCGCCAAGGGCCACAGTCGAGCCACCCTACTGAGTCTAGCACGCCCGCAGAGGAGAAATCCAGAGATTTGAGCCGAACCAAAGCCGCCGCTGCAGACACGGGTGCCACCTCCGTGAAATATCCACGTCGACGAACAACGCCCACCACTCCGCCAACAGCGCTCGCCAACGCGCTGCAGCGGTCGCCAACGCGCTGCAGCGGTCGCCACCGAGCCGCCGTACCGTCTTGTCCTACGCCGGTGCAAGGCCACCGCTCGACGCAGTTGCCAGCGCCGTCCACCGCGAAGGAAGAGAGAGAAGGGCGCGCCGACGGTGTCGGCAAGGAGAGGGAGGAGCTAGGCCCGGCGACATCTCTGCTAACCTCTAACCTGATGGATGATGGCGGAAGACGGCGCAAATACGGATGAAGCGGCGGAGATGGAGAGGCAGGGAGAGAAAGGGACACACGACGCTTCCACAGAGGTGAGGGCACGCGGAGACGGGCAATCTTTATCCCTTCCACATCTGTCGAAGCACAGTCAAAGCGGCGCCGTTGAAAATAACCGGCCAACCGAAAACCAAGGGAAACAAAACAAGATGGACAACATTGTACTGCACTAGAGTGGGCCATTTACCGGAAGCTACCGGTCATCACCAATTAGCACACAAAGAGGAAAAAAACTTGACGCAAGGATCTCCGGTACAAATTGGCCATCAACAGTGAAAATCGCTGCCGTGTCAAATTTTAGTTGGATGAAAAGCTACTGTGAATAGTACCCAAAGCTCTAAAATTTTAGCAGATGGCTTCAACTTTGATATAGGTAATAATATAGCGAAACGACAAGATAAGTGGCATACTCACTAAATGAAGGGAAAATTAACATTTGATAGAGCTTGGCTGCTTTGGCGAAACCCCGACTCGTGTTGACCTAAAACTTTACATCTCAAAACGCACGCACATCAATTAATTTCCCTAGCTTCTCCAGGTGAATCAAGACTAGACACACAATCACTAGTAGAAAAAAGACCTTCCATCCCAACTCATTTGTCCCCAAATACTTTGGTCCAGGACGAATGAGGTTTTCAGTCCTGGTTCTGCTGGTGAACCGGGACTAATGCTCCAGCCGGAACTAAAGGAACCGGGACTAAAGGGCTATGGCAGGCAGCGGCCAGCGCAGGACTGTCTACCATTTAGTCTCGGTTGGTGTCCCAAACCGGTACTAAAGGTTTTTTCTGGTTTTTTACTCCCCACGCACCCGTCATCCCCCCTCCCTGGGATCGCCTTTTTTTGCTTTGTAAAATACAAAATAAATGATAGAAAATTAAAAAATAGAATGTTTTCAGATTCTTGTATGTTATGCAACCTACTATTCGGTGAAATTAAGAAATTCGAATTTTCACTTTTTTGCAAAAAAAGTTTAAAAAATGGTAAAACCGCATTAACTTTTGCATACGAAGTCGGAAGAAGACGTATAATATATCAAAATCATCATGGGAAAAAGTTACATTCAAATTCACCTGGGTTTACCCGGTTATCCAATTTTTAGATTCTCAAAATTTCAAATGAAAATCTGAAAGCGGGAAGATTTTAGTTTTTGCTATAAATTACGCATTTTATACTTTTTGTATTTTTCTCAAAAAATTAAAATTAATAATTGCATCCTGCATAAAGATTACTATTTGTTTTACCCAATTTTTAGATTTTCAAATTTTTTGGTTTTAGGTTTAGCAAAAAATAAATATTTAAAAAAAATTAAATATTAAAAAATTAAAAATAATACAAATTAAAAAGTTAATGTTTTGAGTTTTCGTCGGCGAATCAACAACTGCTTTGAGTCTTCGCCGGCAAATCAACAACTGCTCTGCTCTCTATCGTTTCTACTGGACAGCTTCATGCGTCTAGAGCGGTCGCCGGCCAGTGATTCCGCTGATCGGTTTCCAACGTCCTCGTTGTGAATTGGCTCCGAGCCAGAGATCTTTTCCTACGTCTAGCATACCACAGCGGCATAACCACGGCATCGACGCCCTTACCTACTCCATCGTCAGCGTCATAACCCACATCTAGAACAATGCAATAAAACTGAAGGGCGTGCTTCCTAGGCTCCACGCCGTCCTGTGAACTGGTCCTCGAATGCCACCGCGAGAGCTCATCTTTGATGTTCCCAGTCCCGCCGTACGTGCCGGCGAGATATAGTTGTAGTTTCATGTTTGCCAGAAACAGTAGACTTCACCTTCATCGCCTATGGCAAAGACCGCGACTTTGTTTGCACACAACTAGCTGATCTTGATCTCTGCGTGATGGGCTGTGGGTGGGCTTGGACGGAACCTGATGAACATAAGGACCCTTCCATTAGTGAAAACGGGTGGATTAGCACCTCTAATCACAACCACTAGTTTGCTTTAAATTTCATGAAAGAAAACTTCGGAAAGCATAGGAGCACTCTCAAATATTAATTTATGTGTATCTTGACATGTTACATGTTTACAAAATTGTTTCAGCAAAAACAGACTTGTTTTGCCCGCGAAGGGACCATCTGCTTTGTCTCCATACTATGAATGCCTCTAGAATGGCGCCACCTGCTCTGATGGCGCTGCCCTAGCTCCCCCTCATCGCCTCGACTACCTACCCCCGTGGCTCCGAGACAGATGTGCCCTGCAGCCCCGCTGCTCCTCCGTCACCCCCAGCTAGGCCAGTACACTTATTAGTAAGTACATTCGTTCGATATAAACCTCTTCACCACCTCGTTTTGAAAGATACTCTATCTAAAATAAATCTCATCTGATGTATTTTGCTTAAAAATGGGCAACGGAGTCACATGCATTTAACACTTGTGATGCCATATATGGAGCATTTTAATTTTTATCACATATCGCACAACTGCAAGGTGGGGTTCTTCTTTATCAACATGCACAAATAAATAATAAATGGTTAAAAGTAGTATGCTCTTATACATTTATGTTTGTATTCCGGAAGGAATTTGGTGTGGGAATTGTAATAAGACTTACAAATCACGTATTAAGCAATGGTTTTTGTTGTATACACACCCTGAGAACCAGGCTGGCCCTTTGGCATGTTAGTTACATTTCTCGCTTATTCAGCTTCACCCTAAGCCCATCCTTCATCTGCAAAAGACATGACAACTTGGTATTGATGGCCCGACCATCCAACATTTTCACATCAAAGTTCCACACAACAGCAGCGACGATGATCTTCATCTGTACGATTGCGATGTCCTTGCCGAGGCACAGCCTTGGCCCTGAGTTAAACGCCATGAACTTGTGAGAGGGCACGAATCGCAGTTTGCGACCGTCCTCGGAGAGCCACCTCTCTGGCCTGTACTCCCGGCAATCAGCACCCCAGACAGCCTCCATCCTGCCGACGGAGTAGAGGGAAATGAGGACGATGTCCCGCGCACACACCTCATGGCCACTCGGCATCACATCAGTAGCGACCACAGACTTACGCTCCAGAGGGGCCGGCGGGTACAACCTAAGTGTCTCCAACAAAGCAGCTTGCAGATAGACCAAGGATTTGACATCCTCTGTCTCTAATATCATCGTGGAAGCGCTAGCAATGGCTGATTTGCGAGACATGATGGGTGTCAGTTCGTCGCGTATGCTCGCCACCACGTGTGGGTTATTGGCGAGGTTGTAGAAGATCCACGGCAAGGTAGTGCCGATGGTGTCCCTCCCGGCGATCATGTAGGTGATGAGCGTCGGGTGGAGCAAATCACCGCCGTACTCCGGGTCATTGATGTAGCTAGACAGGACGTCCACAGGTTCTTGACCAATAACATGGCCGTTCTTCCTCCTCTCCATGATCATGTCATTGGTGAAGCAGTGAAGCACCGCTTGCGCAGAGGCGAGCTTCCTCTCCGGACCGATGTTTAGGCACCTCATCACCTTCCAGCAAAACGCCGGCACAATGTGCCGGGTGAGTCCCACCTCCATGATCGTGTCCATCGCGTTCGCGACGTGCACGGGTGGCATATCGAGTGATAGGAGGGCAGGATCCACGCCGAAGATGATGGAGGCATACAGGTCGAACACGAGCCTCGTCATGAGATCAGTCATGTCGATGGGAGCACTGGTTCTCGCCATGTGGGTCATGAAGGGCAGGAGGCCTTTCTCCACCTTGTCCCGGCAGCACCTGGTCATCAACCCAACCAACCGTGGGCTGCTCAACACGCCCTGGTAGTTCGCCCGCTGCCGGCGACACGACTCGCCGTCGACGGTGAATATGGAGCCCCTCATCACGTCGAAGATTTCGGCGAACTCCTCGCCTTTGGGATAGTTTGCGTGGTTTGAGGTGAAGATGTGTTGGATATTCGCCGGCTCGCACGTCATGAAGAATCGAATGTTCACAATGGCGAACTTTAGGCTGTGCCCTGAGGGCGCTAGGAGGTCAAAGGCGATGTAGTCATGCAGTCTATGGAGGTTGTAGACCAGGGATGGGAGGATACCGGCTACTGGCCAGTCCACCGCCGGCAATGGATTCTTACTTGACTTCATGTAGTAGGAACCTACCACAACTACAAGTAGCACAAACATGGAGATGAGTAGTTCTGGCAAGAAGGAGAATGCCATTGTTCTGGACACGAAGAGGCTACTGCATGGATGGACATGCTGTATAGAGATGTAAGCCCATGTCTTAATTTATAGAAAAACCTAAACAAAAATTAATGAAATATAGATGACGAGTATTATGTTGTTCAAACGAAGAAGTCTTTCTTCCCCTATCTGCATCCTGTTCAGTTGCCATACAACATAGCTTGTGCATGTCCAGTCATGCATAAAGCATGCCTTAGGATGTTCAGTCATGCAAACAACATACCTTGTGTTATGATATGCATGAACATATGTGTCACAGAAGATAACTGATAGGTTTCGCCTACATAAGCATGTGTACGTACCGTGAGTTGCTAATCTTGCATGTGTCAAAATAAATCTACGCACATGTGACGGGAGGCAGGTGTGCTTCTATGTCAGCTTTTAAATCAAATCCTTCGCTCTTTTTTATGCGGGTAAAGAAAATTTTTGATTGTTGTATTTTATATACCGCCTGTGTAAGTCAGGTCATGCTGAGAGAAGTTTTTTTTTTGGAGGCCTCTTTGAGATACAGCTATAGTATCTGAACTCATGATACCAACTCACACCACACTCACGCCCACTCACACACGCACGCCCTAGTACACGAGCTAGATCCTAGAACTATACACAAACTTCACACATTTTGTGATAACCGACGCTGTGACAGGGTCTGGGCGTGCTCACCATCGCATCTAGTATCCGGTTCTTCACTGAGTGGGGGAGATCAAGGGGGTGGGGAAGATTGGAAGAAGCCGATAGACAGGATGAGAGGAAGGTCACACTGGTAGAAAAAAGGCCATCGGTCGCGGTTCGCAACTGCCATTGGTCGCGGTTGCGCAACCGCGACCAACTAAGCGCGACTAAAGGCTCCTCCTTTAGTCGCGGTTCCTTATGAACCGCGACTAAAGGCGCCTCCACGTGGCCGCCAGCAGTCCTTCGGGGCGGAGGACCTTTAGTCGCGGTTCTCCTGGCCAACCGCGACTAAAGGCCGCCGCAGGTTTAGGGTTTTAGCCCCCCCCCCTAAACCTGGTTTCTTTTTAATTTGTATTGTTTTATTTTCTTTTGTGTTTAATTTTAATTTTGAAGGAGTTTCACATATTCTACAGTACTACATACATGCATATGAATGTACAATTTCAAACAAATTTGAAATTAGAACCAAAAAGAATTCAAGAAGAATATACAATATATATTCAATATCGGATGACCATATACAATTTTGAACAAGTTTCCTTACATAATTTAGTGCATATGAAGTTCTACGTTCTCTACATAGTGTTCTCCTCTAGGATCGATGACTTCCCTCGCGAGCCATCCAGCTAGTTCCTCTTGAAGTGGTCGGAAGCGAGCTTCTGGACTAAGCGTCTTCCGGAGGTTATTCCTCTTGATGTTGTTCTCGGACGGCTGCCGCTCAGTGGTGTATCTCCGGATCATCTCACAAACATAGTATCCACATAGATTGGTCCCCGGTGGCTGAATATCCCCAGTCCCAGACACTGCCCTTTTAAAATGTAGCTCTTTTTTGAATTCACCGACCTTTGTGTCTGCGAACCGTCTCCAAACCCTACGAGGCAAAGAAAATTAAATGAACAAGAGAGTTATTAGTTACTTGATATTAGGAAATGAACGGAATAGGCCGATCGATATAGAGCGCAAATGAATGAAAATAATTACTTCTGCATCATTTTTTTCATGTCGGCCCAAAGCTTTGCATCCATATTCAGAGAGTCGTGGACGAGAACTGTGGAGTCGTGAAATTGAATTACTAGCAAAATCCAGTGGAACCTGCGGACACGATACATGCACAGTCATGTATAACTCATCGATTAGCCACATACCATGCATGGAGTAAACAAAAGAGAATGTGCTCAAGACAGAAACACTCACCCAAAATGGTAAGGAAATAGAATATCACTTTTGAGTTCCTGTTTTGTAAAAAACCGCCACAGGTCTTCCTCCACGTCGGCGAGAAAATGTTCTAACACATATGAATTAACGATTTGTGGGTCAATGAACCCAACATCATGGATGCTCCTTATTCGCATTTCCCGCTTCTTCATTATATGATATGCCATTGGAAAGCTGTTGACTAGGCGCAACATTTTCATATAGATCGTTTTCTCCAATTATTTATAGTTTAAGAGCAGATTTGAAAAAGAAACATGATTCTACTTTCCGGAATACTAGAATTACATATTTATGCGGACAATAATTTTAATTTAATCTTTGAATCGCTTATCGGAATGATTCATATAATATACCGTCGGATTCGTACAGTAATTTATCATCTTTTTCGTGTTCATTGTTTTTCGAAATTCTCTATTGTTTAAAAATAATTTTGAATATACAAAACAGTATTTTCGTGGATTTCACTAATTTCGTGCAGTTTTTTAGGTCTAATTTCTAAACGGTTCATCAGATTGATGCATATGATATGCCATTGGAAAGCTGTTGACTAGGCGCAACTTTTTCATATAGATCATTTTCCCAAATTCTTTACAGTTTAAAAGCAGATTTGAAAAAACATAATTCTATTTTCCGAAATATTACAATTAAATGTTTATGCAGACAGTATTTTTAATTTAATCTTTGAATCGCTTATCCGAATGATCCATATAATATACTATTGGATTCGTATAGTAATTTCGCATCTTTTTCGTGTTCATTGTTTTTCCAAATTCTTTATTGTTTAAAAATAATTTCGAATATACAAAACAACGTTTTCGCGGATTTCACTAATTTCGTGCAGGTTTTGAGGTCTAATTTCCAAACGGTTTATTGGATTGATTCATATGATATGCCATTGGAAAGCTATTGACTAGGCGCAACTTTTTTATATATATAATTTTCACCAATTATTCACAGTTTAAGAGCAGATTTGAAAAAACATGATTCTACTTTTCGAATTTCTTGTTTTTATTTACTTGTTTTTGGGATTTATTTCCGAACCACTTGTCGGAATGTTCCAACTGAAATTTTGTTGAAAAGATATTGATTAGGTGCAACTTTTTCGTGTTGAAATTTTTACGACGAACTTCCTCGAGGTACAATGTGAACTTCAGGACGTTACGAAGTGAACTCGTCATTTTGACCAAAGTGAATTTCAACAAAATGTAGTTGTACGACGTATTTTAAAGTGAACTTCCATGAGATGGAAAGTGTACTTCCATCGCGGTACAAAGTGAAATTCATTTTTTACAAAAGTGAATTCCCACAAGAAGTAATTTTATCGTCGTGCAAAAAGGTGAACTTCTACGTGGTGCCAAGTGAACTTCCTCGTAGTGTACAAAGTGAACTACTGTTTTAACCTAAGTGAATTTTGACAAAAAAAAGTATTTTAGCTTGTTTGACAAAACGTAATGTGAACTTTCGAAAATGATGTGAACTTCCGGAAAAGTAAAGTGAACTTCCGAAAAAAGTTAAGTGAACTTCCGAAAAATGAAGTGAACTTCCCGAAAATGAAGTGAACTTGCCAAAAAAGTAAAGTGAACTTCCGGAAAATAAAGTGAACTTCCCAAAAAAGAAGTGAACTTCCGGGAAAAGTAAAGTGAACTTCCAAAAAAACTAAAGTGAACTTCCCGAAAAATGAAGTGAACTTCCGGAAAAAGTAAAGTGAACTTTCCAAAAATGAAGTGAACTTCCCAAAAAATGAAGTGAACTTCCGAAAAAAGTAAAGTGAACTTCCGAAAAATGAAGTGAACTTCCCAAAAAATGAAGTGAACTTCCGAAAAATGAAGTGAACTTCCCAAAAAGTAAAGTGAACTTCCGAAAAATGAAGTGAACTTCCCAAAAAATAAAGTGAACTTCCGAAAAATGAAGTGAACTTCCGAAAAATGAAGTGAATTTCCCAAAAAAATGAAGTGAACTTCCCAAAAAATGAAGTGAACTTCCAAAAAAGTAAAGTGAACTTCCGAAAAATGAAGTGAACTTCGCAAAAAATGAAGTGAACTTCCCAAAAAAGTAATGTGAACTTCCGAAAAATGAAGTGAACTTCCCAAAAAAGTGAAGTGAACTTCCGAAAAATGAAGCGAACTTCCAAAAAATGAAGCGAACTTTCAAAAATGAGTTCGGCGGTATGTGGCGTGGGTTTGATAGTAGGCGGGATGGAGTCGGCGGGAGGTAAGGTAGGGTGGGGTCATCGAGAGGTGGTGTGGGTGGGATCTTCGGAAGTTGGAGGTGTGGGGTTGGTGGGTGGTGGTGGTGGGGTAGGGTCGACGAGAGGTAGGGTGGGGTCGACGGGCGGTGGGGTTGGCGGGCGGTAGCTAGGTGGGGTGGGGTTGGCGGGAGGTGGGTGGGTTGGGCCGGCGGAAGGTTGGATGGGATTGGGTGGTTGTGTCGGGTTTAGAAGGTCTTTAGAGATGGGTTGTAGAATAACTAGTCTATAACATCCCGTGGGGGGGGTTCTAGAATAGCTATTCTAGAACCACTCTTAAGGGGGTTCGAGAATAGTCTTGCTCTATATATATATATATATATATATATATATATATATATATATATATATATATATATATATATATATATAGAGAAAAGCTTTTCTATTTTGTGTCTCCCTGGTGGTGGCAATCATAGCTATTGGTGTTGCTTTGAGATTCCCATTATGGGCTGGCCCAAACTTTCCCTCTATTCTTTTCTATCTTTAGTGGAGGTGTTTGGTATTTCCTTTTTGGGTCGAATTAGGGCACGTTTGCTGCCACCCGCCAGTGCTAGGTCTGTGTCCTGAGCGGGATGTTCTGATCGAGATGCCTAGGCTCCAGTCTAGTTTATAGCTCCGATTAAGTGCCTACTTAGACAAAGGTTCGGCGCCTTTCTCTCTGCCGTAGTCTCTTTTTTTTTCCCATCGATCCCGTTTAGAGACAGCGATGCTCTTCTTGTCGTCTCACCCCAGATCTCGCCGCCGTGCGCCACTGTGCTCTTGCTCGTCGCCGGCCCCGGCGCTCTCGCCTCCATACTCCGCTGCGTGCCCCTCCCTCCGGCGCCAAATCCCTCTGCACGTCCACCCTCTCCTCTAGCCTGCTAACAATGCCGTAGGGGACCACGAGGAGGGGATTGATCTGGGTGCAGGATGAGGAGGGGCTCGATCTGGCTGTAGGATGAGGAGGGGCTCGAGTGCGTCTCTGCGCCTCCAATGCCGCATCCGGATATCAGCGCCAACTCTCCCGCAGCTACGTCGCCATGGGCGCGCCGCCCCGTTGCCCTAGAGATGCTGCGAATGCGAGGTGGTGTTGGGCGACCTGGTTTACTAGTGGAAATCCCGGCGTCCCTCTGCCCCGCTCCCAAAGGCACCGCCTGGTATGAAACTCCGCAGATCCCTCGACGCCGGCGCGCCCCGAGCTGCGCCCTACTGCCTCGACGCCGGCGCGCCCTAGGCTGCCCACTACTGCCTCAACATCTGTGCGCCCTGAGCTGGCCCCTACTACCTCGACGCCGGCGCGCCCTGGACTCCCCCGATCCCTCCTACTGTCTTGACGCCAGTGTGCCCCGGGCTGGCTTCCTACTGCCTCGACGCCGGCGCCACCAGGCTGGACCCCTACCGCCTCGACGCTGGCGCTCCCGGGGCTGCCCCCATACTGCCACCAGGAGCGCGACCTTCGCGTGCGGAGGGTCTTAAACGTCGCTGTCCAGGTGCCCCATCGGATACCAACTGATTTGTAGGCCTCTGTTTTTTTCTCAGATAAGAGAAGTTGATGCAACCGTGATTTTGTCATACAGGAAAAGAAAATCAAATGGAGAAATAGGAGTCCGTGGATTTCTTCCTAGCGGTTCCTGTCCCCGGCGTGCGTTTCTCTATTTCCTTGCTCCGCCACGATTCCAAGCTCCACCCACTAGTGTGTAACTGTGGATGATATGAAGAAATGGTGGGCGGACCACTTCAAAATCTAGACAGTGGTAATTTCCTTGACTTGGATGCTGATTCTGAAGCCATAAGAGCTATATCGAGTTATGGATTTGGAAAAAATCCTTGTTTATTTTTTTTATAGCTGATGGCAGATTATCTGTAGCATTCACTTGGATATTTTGTCCATGGGATTAATCCCTCCTGTCTGATGCGTTTCATGCCTCTATGTGGTTGGCACTACATTTTTGCTGATGAGCTTATTGTGAAACTGAGCTAGTGGATTAGTTATCTTTGTTCATGAGCTAGTTGATTAGCTATCTTTTTTCCCAACTGCAGCATCATGGTCTGTAATTGTGCTTATTCTAAAATCTATTTATAGGAAACAGATAAATGTTAAAAATGTCTTAGGCTGCTACTCTAGCTCATATAGATACGTGATTTAGTGGGATCATTTACATGTTTGAAATTTCTCATATAGATTAATGGTATCATTCATTATTTACATGTTTGAAGTATCTAATATCTTGGTATTCTCCACAGAACGGTGTTGTGTGCGTGTCGGGCTTGTTTTATTTTAGATCCCTTGCAGTGTTTCTTGTTCAGAGTGGTGTCCATCCATAATTTAGTGCAGCAGCATGTGCTTGCAAACTGGCATAAAGTATCTAGTAATCAACAACAACTTGATATCAATAGTTCGGAACCATAAGTTGTTCATGATGACATGTTACTCTTGATATGTGACTTAATTATGATTTTTATAGTGCTGAAAGATGGGTAAGAAAAGGTTCACAATGTTTAATCATAGTTCAAACGAACATCCGTTAGTTCATAGGAAAACATTAGTTCTATTTCGGTTCAGTCTGCACTTTGAACAGGGCACCGTTAGATATGCACCAAGCACCGTTCATGCCAATGAACAGGCTCTTTTCTATTTACCGTAAGGCACCGCTCGTTCAGATAATGGCTTGATGGATTTATTCGATTTTAACAAAGGCTAATCCTGTCAATTTGTTCATAGGGAGGAGCCCTATATCTAAAATTAAATCTATGCCATGTCATTAATTGAGCTATTACAAAACCCTGCTAGCAAAGTACCAATGGCATGCATTCCAGTACTATGAAAATTCATGGGGGTCAAACTTAAGTGAGCTAAGTGGCCATTTTCTAAAATTTGCCAATGGAGCCAAGCTGCTTCTTCATTCTCCTCCATGTTCATATAATTTTCTTGCAACTACTATCATATAGGTTTTACAATAAGTCTAATCAGCATATTTTATCATTACAATAGACATACTGAACCGAAAGATTCATTTGAAGGAAAAGATTTGCCTCATTACAGTAGGAATCTGCAGGGCAACGTGACCATTGCTGCCAAGTCTGGAGTCAAGCTGAAGATCCGGAGCTCTGCTGTGTTATGCTGTGACACATGTCCTTGTCTTCTCTCCAGGACATCAACGGTGAAATCCATATTCATGTACCGCTGTTGAGGATGCTTGCCGATTTTCCAATTTAGGCCTCCAGCTGCTGCCGCTTATAAACTCCCTTATATTGCTTAGGCCTCCAGCTGCTGCCGCTTTATAAACCATATATTTAAGCTCGTGCCAAAATCCAATAATATCAAATATCACGCATTGGCTCCTATGAATACCGTGGTCAGAACCATTTATCTAGAATAGCACGCACCCTTCGTTGAGACTTGTGGCCCCTTTTAAATAATCTTCTCAAATCAGGTTAGAAACAAATCCTTACTTCCAAGTTTCTTATCAGTAAAAGTTGAATTATTTTCATTGTGTGTGATCCATGTGAATTGGATTACAATATCTGTATTTCAAACATTATAGATTTGATTGAAACTTCTGGTTCTATTTTTCTCTTGGATTTGTCCATTTATCAGTTTGAGATATTAGTGCAGCCTGTTCTTCATTTATTTTCTCACCAGTGTGTTGATTTCTCCACTTTGCTATAGCACCTTGGCCATTGGAATTCCATCAGATTAGATGTGAGATATTATGTTCGGGTGATTTAAGAAATGGTGATGCCTTTGTCAGGTATTAATTGCTTCCAGAGCTCCACAAAATAGGTGCATGGCATTGTTCTACTGGATTTGCTGACTGGCAAAAAGCATGTGGTCAACGAATCCAATCTCCATCACTTGGTAACTATCTTTCATTCTCTCGCAGTTCCTCGGATTAATGTGCCATTTTCTTCTGTCTATTTTGCTTTGGATTCTGGTAGTGTCAATAATTGTTGGATGATCCCCACTAGGCTTATGCTCATACAAGGGGACCAGCACTGTTTAATTTGTGTTGCCACAATTTCAATAAGCACCGTATGAGATTGTACCGAGCACCCTTTCGTGATTCAATAGGCACCAATTAATCTCAAGTGGGCTCCTTTCTGTTCCCAATTTATTTTATAGGCACCAAAAGATAACAAATGGTCCGAATAATCTGAGGAGGCATCCCATTTTTTGAACAAGCTCCTTTCAAGTTGTACAAGCATTGTTTCTTATAAAGCAGTTTTTGTGTGCTAAATCTATTCCTAGACCAAATAGAAGGGAGTTCATTTTGAATTTTGTACTATTCAACCTACATTTTACTGCCTTGTGCATAATGACTCAATTTACTACCTGTCCCTAAACTTAGGATTTGATACTCACTCCACGCAGAAGCATGTTCTCTTGTTTAGTACATTCACTTGGCACCGTTGAACACAATGGCAGGCTCCATCCACTTTTTGTTCAGGCACCTTCGTTAAGTAAGGCAGGCACCTTATTCTGCTACTGCTGTTTTCCCTTATTATTCTGCTGATGCGGTTTTCGCCAAAGTTGTAGTATTGGATGATAATCCTGCCATGTTAAATTTTTTTGTATGGATATTTTCATTCTTTTATTTCAAATTTCTAGATCTCTTGAAGCTTAAATTTGTGAAAATTTTCAGAGCAGGGAAAAGAAGATATTGTTGATGGCTCTAGATCCAACCCAAGTTAGGACTTCAAAAACCCGCTCCTCCGATGGGTACCTGCTGCTCGCCGCCCCCTTCTCCATCTTGTGTGATTGCCTGCACCCTAAATGATGCGCCGCTTCGAGAACCCGCACCTGTGAAATAAGTGCATCCTGTCCTTGATTTATTTTCTTGCCATTGTGTTTCCTTTTCCTTGGCACATTTTCCATTGGAATTCCATCAGATTAGAGGACCGGTTCTCAAGAAAGATTTTATGTCCCTTTGTTTCCCAGATTTAATCTAAGTTTGTCACTTTAAAGAGTGCACACATTAGATATGTGCAGAGCACCGTTCAAGCCAATGAATAGGCTTCCGGATGTTTGGGTGGTTGGCTCTTTTATAAATTGTATACCAATCTTTGAATATTTTGCTCATGCACTCTTCCATAACGTGGTTCCTTCTATAGTTCTGGAAAGTGAGAACAGCGACAACCAATACCTCAGACTTGGACTACTGCCTTTCATTATTTAATCACATCTGCTAATGTTATTTGTCAATATCTAGTTGGACAGGCTCATGATAATTGATAAGTGTCTCACTTCTTGGAGGTGGCATGCATGCTGCCACAGGCTCTGGTTGTTCTGTGAATTTAGTTTTCTGTCCACCAGAACTTCAATGCTCATATTTAGCCAGCTAGGATTAAAGGAATCTCAGGGAAACTTTGAGATTTTCTTGCTCGTCTGATCCCCTTTCTTTTTTGCTTGCATGCTATGTTGTATATGATGCAGTAGCTAGATGCTAGATTGTCACGTTTGAAGCGCGCGCTTGATAAATCAATTGGTGGATATAATCAGATTGTATAGTAGATATCACATATATTCACATATTTTGAACATTGCTTGTATAACAGGAATATGATACAGTATTCATCTTTGTTAATGACGTATCTGGAATTTTTCATATGGAACACATTTGACATTTCTGTTTCTCTGAACTTTAGGCTGTCGTGGTTGCTGGCGACGGTAACCACAAATTGGTGGTCATACAAACCATGGGAAGATTGAGGAAAGGCCAATTATTACACAGATGGCTACTAATAAAACCTTTGGTAATTTCATGTCCTTCTATATTGTGGTCTATTTTCATTGATCAGTATGCATACACTAACATGTGCTTATTTGGTTAAGAAACTAATTCTTAGTATTTCCAGATTGGAAATAAATGTCTCTGAGACTCGAGCTAGAGCAAGTCACGCTTGCGATCGGCCTCTCCTCTCTCATCTTGACTGGGACGGCTGGAAAACAGGCAGGGCGCATATACTTAGGGGCCCACATGTCCACTTGCATCCTGACATGTGACGTCCAAGAAAATGGGAAAGGACAAAACATGAACTGGAACCAATGATGATGTCAGGTCACGGACGACAAGGCTCTTGGCCCGTGACTAGAGCAGAGCCATGCCTTAATGCCTAGCATTTGTACTAGTACTAATTTAATGATGCGTGATTTGATTAAACAGGAACAAACACATCTGCTTTTGTATTAAGGAAGAGAGTTAGAGGCTGGTGATTTAGTAACATCATTGGGTTGGTGGTACTGTCTGGTTCATTTTGACCCGAAGGAAGTAGGAGTAAATCAAAGGAGTGGTCCGTTATAAATGCGGGGTTGGTGTTTCGCTCTAGTGGAGCATTCACTAAGATTTCCCGTTAGGAAATGAGAGCGGATGGTAGTTATATTGCAGTTATTTCGGAACAATTCGACAGATGCGCAGGTGTACATACCACGATAACTGGCATGCCATGGATGTGAAATGTATGATCTGAATGCAGGGAAGGTATGAGCATGGAGATTGTCTTCAAAGTCAGGGGGATGATAGATCCAGGGGAGCTAGGAACCTGTCAAGAACAAAGAAAAGAAAACAAGAAAGGCAAAACCTTCAATGATAAAGAAAAGCCTAGACTTACTGGAACATCCACGGTGTTGATTGCTCCGGTTAAAGTGTTCGATCTTTCCTCACTAACGCAAGGAGACCCAAAACTCTCCATGGATTTGTCAACCAAGGTATGAGCAAGAAAGGGAAAGTCAATATAATGCCAATGCAGTAAAGAGTACCATCTCCAAAAATAGGCATAATCAATGCATAGATCTTGCACCGTGGAAGAAAACGAGGCACTAAATGAGAAGTTCCCGTTACGGTTATGAGAGAGAAGAAGAGGTCCGGCACGGGGATGGAACCTAACATAAATTAGCTCGAACCCATCACGTGATTCGAAAAAGGTGGTCACATGTCTCGAAAGAGGTGGTCACATGTCTCGAAAGATGTGAAAAGCTGAATCCTATAGGCTAGAGTAGGCCAGGTTAGGTTGCCCAAAATGATACATGTGTAAGAGGAAAGGTGCCGGTCCCCCTTGCTATTTTAGATTATGGGTGTGTAGAAACCAAACAAAGTGGATCCTTTTAGGTAAAAAAGTGCGGATCTCAATGCGAATGAGTGGTTCCGATTACACCCTCCACTACTTACAAACATAGCAAATCCACACTCTATATATATATATATATATATATATATATATATATAGACAAAAGTTTTCGTATGTAACCTAACTGCAGTGCATGCTATCATTGCCGTCCACCTCCGTGTCAAGATCCGTGCTATTTGTGGCCAATTTCTTTTCCAAAAAGCCATATTATCCTTTAGTGGACCGATGCACGGCAGCTTCTCTGGCCCGGCAGCAGTATGAGACAGGTCTGGGAGAAGAGCCGTTGGGATTGTCGTTACTGTAAGACCCGTTGGGCTTGCCAGTTTCTTCATGGAAAGGAATATCGAAACAGGCATCGTGCCATTTTCTCTGCACAGCAGCCCCCGACCTCCATCCTCCCCCAATCCCTGCACATCGAGAACTTCGCCGGACGGCGACCGGCGGCGACCGGCGGCAGTGCTGCCCCGAGCTCCACCCTCTCCAAATCCCTGTACATACAGTTGGGCTCTTCCCTGCAGATCGACAGCCCCCCCTTGACCCTGCCCGTTCCGGCTACCGGCGGCGACTGGCGGCGACCGGCGGCGTCCGGCGGTAGCCTCGGCAGTGCTGCCCCGACCTCCACCCTCCCCCAATCCCTGAACATCGAGTTTGGCTCTTGGCGGCGGCCGGTGGCGCCCCGCAGCTCCCCTGCATCGACGGATTTGTCGTGGCGTTCCGCCGTTTCTCTCAGCGCCAACATCCCAGAACTTCCCCTACTAGACTCCACGCCTCCACCCCTCGACCTGCCACTCACCCCTGTCCAGTCCGGTCGCCGGCGGCGCCACGTTCCTGCTGCAGGAGTCGGTCCAAGGGGCGACGGAAATTCTCCGTGAAAAAGAGCAAGTCCTGAGCTAGATTTCAGTGCAAGATCAAAGGTATATTTTGCGAATCCCCCTAGCAGACATTCTGATTTGCCCCTCTCCAGATATTCTGATTTGCCTGTCGTTTCATGTTTCCTGGCAGGCAAAACCTTCTGTGTTCATGGCCAGCAAGGGGAACAACGCCGGAAGTTCGCAGGACGAGTCCACCGCAAAAAAAGTCCCTCAGCTCGTACCCAGCTCCCTCCGCTGTCGAATGAGGCCGCCCCACGGCTGACGGCGGCGGCGGGAGGTCTCGTCCGGTCGCTTCCTCAAAGAAATCCACACTCCCACCCCACAAATCGCACCAAAATTGACCGTCAGCCCAAGATTTAGCTCGAGCCTGAGCTCCGCTTCGGTCTCCCTTGTGCGCGCGGCCCAACCTCCATGGCATCCGCGCCGGCCGCCGGCGCTTGGCCATGCTGCTCACCCGACGCGTTGCTCGGCCAATGTGGACTCCGCACCTGCGGCACGCGGCGTCGGCTCATGGGCCTTGGAGCCCCATGTGAGCGCGGCTCCGCTACCAGGGCCTCCGCCCCGACGGCGCGCTGCCGTCCTCCACCTCGGAGCACCCTGGTGCTCAACCTCTGGTGCTCGCGGATCCGCCTCTGGCTTCGAAGCCGGCGTCCTCTTGTGGTTCAGCGGCAGCTGGACGGGGTCGGCTTCCTCCTGAGCTTGGGGGTCCCGTCGGAGCCTGCTGCCCCACAACTCAGTGCTCTCCGCCGCCTCTCCTCTCAGCTCCTGCTGGTTGCGGCATGGCCGTCAGGGGACTCAAGGTGTGGCCATCAGGGAACTCAAGCCGGATGCGCCATCAGGATGACTCGAGGTGCGTCTCTACACGTTGCCTGGGAGATGTTTGTGTTAATTCCTTAATGGAGTATATTTTCTCTCTCTGAAAGATACACTCCTTGGGCTACAATAGTAGATCTTCAGATTTCAGAACCATAAGTAGATAGTTTTGTTGTTGATCAATTTGTATTTGTCTGACACTTCTGTTTTTATACTGAAACGTAAACTCCTTGGGCGACCGTAGTAGATCTTCTTCAGATTTCAGAACCTTAAGTGAATAGTTTTGTTGTTGATCAATTTGTATGTGTCCGATGTAGTGGAACGATGGAGGAGAAAGAAATTAGATGTGCAATGCTCTTTCTCTTTGTCTTGCTTGATTGGTTTTCATTTCTCTAGCTTGGCTTTCTGTTGTGTTCTGCTGCCGACAAGGTGTTCGTGTTAATGCTTGAGTACTTATTCATTGGTCTGTTTCTTTGTTACAAGCTAAACTATGTCGAGCTTTCAGAGTTACAGGAGGATGACTCTCTGGTGTAAGAATTAAGTTGGAAGACTGCAATGAATCAAGGGGAATGTTGTGTGTGTGCTTGTTATGTTAAAATTGATTGTGCTCAACTGAAACTATGTGTGTATTGTACCCAAGAGCTGAATCAGCATCGTGGCAATGAATCAAGGGGACAAAATTTTGCGTGGCCTAAAATGAGTTGCGACACCGGACATGCTCATAGCCCAATTGTGGTACTCAACAATATCAGTTGGGTGCCATATGTATTTGTAGAAGGGTGCTTAAACAGCTATGTTGTGGTGCCGATTTTTTTTGACTGATGGTACTCGAAACTGATTAGTAATCTGAAGTACGAGATACCTAGATTCATGGTACCGAAAATTGTCTAGTTTTTTGTTCTCTTCATCGCCAGGTACCAAATGCATATTAATCGAGGCACATCATAATTAAACTGATGGTACTGGAAAATGACTAGATATCGATTCTCTTTGACATTGGTACTGAATGTATAGTAGTCGAGGTACGAGATAATTAGACGGTTGGTACTGAAAAATGTCTAGTTACTGATTCTCTTCATCGCTGGATACCGAATGCATATTAGTTCAGCACGAGGTAATTAGATTAGTGGTACAAAAATTTGACTAGCTATCGATTCTTTATCACCTTGATTCTCTTTACCGCTGGGTACCAATTGTATATTAATCTGAAGTACGAGATAATTAGATTCATGGTACTGAAAATTGTCTAGTTATTGTTTCTCTTCATCGCCCGGTACTGAATGCATATTACTTGAAGCATGAGATAATTAGATTGGTGGTATCGTAAATTGACTAGCTATCGATTCTTGTATCGTCGTGATTCTATTTTAACTAGTTATCGATTCTCTTTTGACATGGGTACTGAATGCGTATTAGTCGAGGCACAGGTTAATTAGACTGATGGTACTGGAAAATAACTAGGTACGGATTCTATTTTGACATGGGTACCGAATTTAGTCAAGGCACGGGATAATTAGATGGTTGGTACCGAAAAATGGTGGTAGCTATCGATTCTTGTATCATCGTGATTCTCTTTTAACTAGTTATCGATTCTCTTTTGACCTAGGTACTGAATGTGTATAAGTCGAGGCACGGAATAATTAGACTTATGGTACTGGAAAATAACTAGGTACGGATTCTGTTTTAACATGGGTACTGGTTTATAGTAGTCAAGGCACGAGATAATTAGATGGTTGGTACCGAAAAATGTCTAGTTATTGATTATCTTTGTCGCTGAATACCGAATACATATTAGTTGAGCACGAGATAATTTGATTAATGGTACCGACAATTTTAACCAAGGTGCCAGATGTATTTATAAGAGGTGCTGCATTACGGCATCGCACCTCCGATATGCATGTTTGATCCTTTTTAGTCCATTTGTAGGTACTTGACAATTTAATCTAGGGTGCTTGAATTTTTTTGTCGTCGCGCCAGAATCTTCATCGTCGGGAACCGAATGTTTATTAATCGAGGAACGACATAATTATATTCATGGTACTGGAATTTGTCGGGTATCGATTCTATTTATCCGCCGGTAGAAAATGTATAGTAATTAAAGCACGATATAATTAGAATCGTGGTACCGGAATTTTCTGGGTACTAATTCTATTTATACGCAGGTACCAGATGGTAGTAAATTCAAATAGCTACATGGCTATGCTGCCAAAAGAAACCCATGCCCGTCTCATACAAGTCTAGAAATAAAATTCAAACATTATGTGGTCAAGATGCTTCCATTCGTGGTACCTAACAGTGACTATGACACTGTGTACTCCATCGTCAAGTACTAGTACAGAGAGCCGATGGAACCAAAACCACAGTCCAATTTGAAAAAATAGTTACCGCAAGAGGAAACGCTTCTGCGCATAGGCCTTGCTCTCAGATTCCTGACGCTGGCCCAAAGCTCTGACCAAAGTTCTTTATAAACAGGATGTATTTGAACTGGAATCGATCTCTCACACCACCTTGACTACCAAAACGGAAACAAAATTCAAAATCCCTGCGCACATCAGCTCCGTGCGTCAGAGCAAGGAGAGAGAAACTCCCTTCCACTCTATTTCTATGGGTCACACTAGGAACTAATAGGAAAGAAGAAGTACCAATCTCAAAGCACATGGACGGCAATGATAGCATGCGCTGGGGTAAGGTTACGTACCAAAACCTCGTCCTATATATATATATATATATATATATATATATATATATATACCAGCACTATTCTGCAACCGGTTGCAGAATAATATTCTGAGCACCGACTTGTACTTTTCTGAACACAAGGTTGTACTTCCCGGATAACAGGGTTCAACTTACAGTCGAACTTACTTGAACTTCCCGTTTTCTTCAGAGGTACTGATTATACCTCGAGTTTCTCAACCATTTGTCGGAACTATGCAAATGATATACCGTTGGATAGATAATGAAAAACCGCAACTTTTTCATGTTCACAACTTTCGCAGATTATGCACGGTTTAAATTTAATTTTGAAAATACGAAAACGCTTCTATATGGCCAGAAAACGAACTTTTAGTTCCATTTTTGAGTCGCTTATCCAAAATGTTCAAATGATATACCGTTGGATAGATAATGAAATTGCGCAACTTTTTCATGTTTTACGTTTTTTCAAAATCTTCACAGTTTTTGAACAATTTTGAAAATACCGAAATTCGGACGTACTCAAAAAACGAGCGGACAGTAATTTGGATGATTTGTTTCAACCGTATGTCAGAATGATGCAAATGATATGGCGTTGGAAAGCTATGGACTAGGCGCAACTTTCTTATTCCAATTGTTTTCTCTAATTCCTTACAGTTTAAGAGAAAATCTCGAATTACTGTCCGCCCGTTTTATGTGACGGGCACCGAATGATTTCCATGCAGTATATTTAAAAAATGGTAATGATATACGGTTGGAAAGGTGTCAAAATGGCGCATCTTTTATGTATCTACCATTTTTGCCAAATTCGAACGGTTTAAAACTAATTTTAGAAGTTTTGAAATCATGTTTCTGGTATATTTTGTGGGATAACGATTTGAATTTGATGGATTAGATCCAGTTATTTGTTGGAAAATGTTGTAGGTAATGAAATTAGACATATAATCTACCATATAAAGCTTTTGGTGACAATGATTGAAGTGGTTGGTGATCAAATCGATGAGATTTGGACAAGAGATTTCCGCCCCGTAAAAACAGAGCACTGAACTTCCCTCGACATGAACTTGTACTTATCGGGAAATGCGGTTGTATTATCGGTGCGGTTTCATGATAGTGTTCAGTAAAATAGCTACAATTCCTGTATTTTCTTTGGACACTTTTGTAGTTCCTGTAATTACCGTTTGTACTTCATGTAGTATATGCTTGTACTTCTCGAAATCACTGCTTGTACTTCCTCACGAATGATGTAATCATTTTGTTTTTCCGACATTTGGATTTTGCCGGTTTTCTTATACCTCTTATATTAAGTGTGTGTACTTCTTATGTCGAATGGTTGCACTTCTTGTATTCAAGTATTTGAGCTTCCTCACGGGGTGTGGAATTATTTTGTTTTTTCTACATTTAGATTTTGTCGGTTTTCTTGTACTTCCTATATTAAGTGGTGTACTGCTTATGTTGAATGGTTGTACTTCTCGTAAACAAGTATTCGAACTTCCTTGAGGGTGGTGGTATTATTGTGTTTTTTCTACATTTAGATTTTGTTGGTTTTCTCGTACTTCCTATATTAAGTGGGTGTACTGCTTATGTAGCATAGTTGTACTTATCATACTCAAGTATTTGAACTTCCTCGCGGGTGATGGTATTATTTTTTCTACATGTGGATTTTGTCGGTTTTCTTATACTTCCTACATTAAGTGGGTGTATTGCCTATGTCAAATGGTTGTACTTCTTGACGTTGTTTCACGAATGTGTTCAGTAAAACAACTATAATTTCTCGTATAGTGTCCGTTTGAGGTCAACGGCCACACAAAATGCTCAGCACAACCACGCGCATTTGAACTTCCAGCGACATGTCCTTGTACTTCTTGGCCATCGTGGTTGTACTTCCCAGAAATGTTTTGATACTAGTGTGTTTTATTAAAACTAAACATGTGTGTTTTGGAATGATAGTTTTAGATTGTCCCTATGCGCTATTTAAGAGATTCTGCTCCCGAATCATAATCTTTGGACTTCCCAACGTTTCTATGTGAAATTATTTGGGGGATCTTCTTTTGGATACTTTGTGCTCCCGTATTGCATGTACTTCCTGTGGTCTCCGCTTGAACTTCTCTAAATCATCGCTTGTACTTCCATGCATATGACGAGATTATTTTGTTTTTTTCTACATTTGGTTTTTAATTAGTTTTCTTGTATTTCCTATATATAGTGGTTATACTGCTCGTGTCGAATGTTTGTATTTATCGGGATCGGTGCTTGTACTTCCTCGCGAATGATGGGAATTGTACTTCCTTATCGTTTATCCTATAGATTTTTAACATGATACGATGACAACTCGAGAAGGTTGATTTGTACAAGCCGAACCAAAAACACTACAATGCTTGTTTTACTTTACTATCGTTGCAAAACAATATTAATTATCAAAAATTTATTTCTATTAAGAGAATATAATCGGGGAATATATATTGCATACCATGTGCACAATTATGAACGAACGTACCGAAGTGGAACAACAATTAAAAAGAGAAATCATGCAACATGGTTTTACTTGAGAAAAAAGCTTTTTGTTTCAAGATCTGGCGTAATCTGATGCAGTAAATAATTATTAACGGGAAGGTTAAATAACATGTGGGATTATAAGTTCTTCTAGAATGATTTTAATGTCTTAAGATAGATCGGTAGAAATGAATACACATGTTTAAAAAATAAAACATGGATACTGTGAGTTGAACATAAGTGATTCCTCTTCAATCGAAGGTGGACTAAAAAAGGTGTCACTAATATTCAAAGAAAAAAATAAAAGAAGGGTGCCGTCTTGCTCCATGCGCCGGAGAGGATGTTATCAAAATAATCGGTTGAAATAGAATGCGTGTCATATTGCATTTGTAGACCTTTCAAGGAGATACTGGAGCAGAAATTTGTTCGTGGTTGCACTCTGAAATGAAACAGCTGTTATAAATACTACAAGAATTTAAAGATAAAGAATAGCACTTGTATCTTTTTTTTCGCGGGTAAGAGCACTTGTATCTGCCACTGCTGGCAATCGTTATAAGAAAAAATATGCGCACTTTTTCCAGTTTCTTCTACCATGCTCACTGATTTAGCACACGCTGCAAACCTGAACCCTTAGACAATTAATTCCACATAATGAAAAGGGTATAATGTGAGGAGAGGAATACTAAATCATCTCACTGCTTCATTTCAGGAACGGATGGTCATTGCAGAAAGCTTGCCACGCAGCCACAGTTTCCGCCATGACCCCCTCCCGTGTGTATTTGGGTTCTGTACTTCTTGCAGCTAGACAATTGCACTGCCCTCTGTAGCCTGAAAACTATGAACGGAGAGAAACAGACACAGAGATGAAAGAAACAGGAAAAGAACGCACGGGTAGTCGTTGTAGCTGGTCATGGCGGGGAGCCATCCGGCGGCAACGGGCGGGGTCCTGGGCGGCGCCGATGGCGACCCGGACCAGCGGCGGTGGATCCTGAGCGCGGTCGGGTCTCCAGGCCAGTGGGGGCCGCCGAGGCGGCGCGCCTGGATTCTCGCCGGCGGGAGCTGTCGGTAGGGCAGAACCCAAGGAGAGAGGACAGGGCGGGCGTTGGGTCACGGGGGCGGTCGGGATCCAGTCCGGCGGCGGGCTAGCGGTCCGATGGTGCGAGGTCGACTGCGGCGGCGGCGGATGCCTGCTCCGGTGGGAGCATGGTCGTGGAGCCACGGGGGCGGCCAGCATCCGGTCTGGTGGCGCGAGGGCGCCTACGGCGGCGGCGTATGCCTGCTCCAGCGGGGAGGGCTCAGTCCGGCGGGAGCTGTCGGTAGGGCAGAACCAAGGAGAGAGGAGGATCGGGGAGCGCGTGGGTGGCCGGCGGCGAACAGCAGCAGTTGGCTGCTCGCGGCGGGGGCTAGCCGGCGGCGGGACGGAGGCGGAGGATCGGGGGGCGCGTGGATGGCCGGCGGCGAACTGCAGCAGGTGGCTGCCCGCAGCGGGGGCTGGCCGGCGGCGGGCGGGAGGCAGGGGATTGGGGTCTGGGCTGTGGGGCTGTGGGGAACTTTTTCGGGACGAAAGAGTGTGGCAACGATTCACTTTTTCTCAGTTTTTATCACGTCTGCCTCCTTATAGAGCCGACGAGCAGTGGTTTCAAAATAGTGCAGGCAATGAACGAGATGGGGTAGAAATTAATAAATCACTTACAGAACGTAGCAACTGATGATAGATTTGTCAAGCTCGCGCAGATTGAAAAGCTGGAACAATTCACTCCGATGAATTGTTATATAGTAATGTTTGAAGTGATGCTCATGTCTAACTTCCGCATAAATATAGTCTTTGGCGTTTTTAAGTTTTATGTAACCCTTGTACCAATTTAGCAAACCTGTCATTTGTCGAGGTAGATCCTCTTCCTGCGCAGGCTCGACGAGAGGCCCATTCGGCACATATGTAATTACTACGTCCTTCATTGGCGCCTCATCAAGGCCTAACAGTGCACGAAGAGTCAGACCTAAGTTGGCCGCTTGTTCTCTGACACTCGTTACAGTCAATCCCTGTGCTGCCGCAGCTGCTATGATATCGGGGGCATCCGGACCGGCGGCTTTCACTATGAGCGGGGCGATCGATTGTTTACTTTGTTCCCGAGCTGGGCAACTTGTTTCCCCCCTTTTTTCTCGGCCTCCTCCAAGGCTTTCTTCTCCTGCTTCTCCGCCAGCTCTTCCTTCTCCTTCAACATGAGTGCCTGCCTACGAAGTTCACGTGAATAGTCGTCAGACAGATTCTTCGCGGCTTGGGGCGGTGTGCTCAAAAATGACTTAGCCCACTTCTTGTCCTTCTCAGAAAATACTGGCTTGGGCTCGGGCTCTCTTTTCTTCTTGCAGTCCGCCTTCCATTTCTCACGCTGAGCAGCCACGGCCGGTGCATTTTCCTCGACACTAAGTTCCCAAGGCCTCGGGATGAGAGGCTTCAGTGATGGCTCTGGTACCTTTGTGGTTTTAGGTACATAAGGCTCCGGTTAACGAGTCCAGGACTCGTACGCTTCTTCGCCGGAGGTGGATTGGGGGGCGGCGTCTGATCACCCGCCGGACGAGGACTGGGGGACGGCGTCTGCTTACCCGCCGGAGGTGAATTGGGGGGTGGCGTCGGCTGACGTGAAGGAGGTGTAGGTGAACCACCACCACCACCGCCGCCACCGCCACCACCACCGGAGGGGGGTGGACTTGTTTGCCTTGGCGCCTCGTCTGGAAACTTGATAAACTTCTTTTTCCATAGAATAAACTGGCGCTTGACACCTCCAAGTCTTCTCCCCTTCGGGTGTAGCAATGTCAATCTCCAGGTCCTCAAACCCTGGGAATATGTCCTCCACCGTGACACGAGCATAGCCATCTGGAATGGGGTTGTTGTGGTGGAGTGCTCCAGGTAAACTTGGTAAAGCACTGCCGATGGCTACCTTCGTGGACATGTTCCCAGTAGGATAATGTAGATGACATTCTTTCATCTCCTTTACATCGTCCACGGGGTAGCGAGGAGGCTTCGGTGCAGTAATATGGATCTCCGGTGCATCAGTAGCCGGCGGGGCCTCCGTGGAAGCCACGCTGCTTCTCCGCTGCTGGCTTCCGAGATCCGCTGGATGATCTTCATGCGTTCCAGCTGCCGATCTCTCTTGTACTAGTATAGTCAGGGTTTTCTTCATCTCATCGACTTCCAATGCCAACCGCGCCACAACATCTGCATCCCGATCCGACTTTCTCTTACGGCTTCTGTAACCGTACGGGTCATCGTCCTGGGAGAACCCTACTTTCCACGGAATGTTCCCCATGCCTCGTACACGTCCTCCGTGTTCAGGATTCCCGAGGGCTTTTGTTAGCGCGTCGTTCTCTCTGTTGAACTTGATCTTCCCCTCTTGAGCATCCCTCATTGCGTCAATAAGGGCTTGGGTGGGTTTAAACGTTTTGTTCCGGTGAACACACGCCCCTGTCTCCGGGTCTAGCATTCCCCCATGCCCGTACCACCAGCTTTTGGCCCTTCGGTCCCATCCCTCCGTACCTGGACGGATTCCTCGCGTCCTCAGCTCGTTCTCCATCTTCTCCCACTTAGGCTCCCAAAAGCGATACCCTCCTGGCCCCATAATATGATTGTACTCCTTCTTAGCCGCATTTTCCTTATTTTTTTCGATATTTCAATGAAATGCTCCGATTTCTTCTGCTTCACAAATTCTGGCCAATCATGTTTCAGTCTCTCATATTGTCCTTTGAAATCCGGAGTCTTGTTCTGGTTGACATAGTCACGGGCTAGATTTTGCTTGAATTTCAAGAATGTTTCGGCCATCTTATGAAGAGCGAACTGTTTGACTAGCCTCCTCCTCTCCTTGTTTTCCTGAATCTTGTTACCCTCCTCATCGAATTTGTGGTATTCCGGAGGTAGGACGAAATGTCCCATAAGCTTTTTAAAGCAATCCTTTTTAGTTCTCTTGTCGACAAAAGTGAAACCAAGACGTGCCTTCTTTGGCTCATTCCACTCCTGGAGGGTGATCGAGACGTTGTCTCTAACAACGGCTCCACATTGGTTGATAAACTTGGTGGCGTGCTTCTGGGGCTCCAGCGGCCTTCCGGTTGCACTGTCGACAACCTCGATGGTATATGTTTCTCCTTGTTTGAGCGTCTTGGTTGCGCCACGCTTTGACGACGTACTCGATTTTTTCGACGATCTGGCCGAGGGCTAAAATAAGAAAGAGAGTTGTGCGTGTTAGTACACACATATTTATTCAAATCAGTAAGTTTGTATCACCAGAGGCTCAATGTATATATATACCTCGGCGCCGGAGCTGGTTGCTACTTGCAATTGAAGATCGTCGTTTATCGATGTTTCTTCCCCATCATCTTGCTGACGGCCTTCATCTTGACCGTCAAGATTCAGATAAGAAGAAATATCCTCTTCATCTTGTTCGGTCGGCACATAAACAATATCGCCTTTTATGATGCCAAATAAATGTTCTTCAGCTTCTTGATCATAGTTCTCCATAATCGGGTCAGCTCTATCGTCCGCCATATTTCAGTCCTGAAAACATGTAGTAAAAACTAATTAATTGTGTATATGCCAGCATTATCACATCTCTTCTACATATAAAGAGAGAGGGAGACGAGGGAGGCGAGAGGGGGGACGCGTGTATTAGATGTGTATATGCGGATGATCGACCTCGCCTCGCAGTGACCGCGTGACCGAGAGACCGGTGGTGGCGGTGGCGACAGGGCGGCGGTGGCGAAAGGGCGGTGTGGTGGCGGTGGCGAAAGGGCGGCAGTGGCGAAGGGGCGGTGGTGGCGGTGGCGAAAGGGCGGCGGTGGCGAAAGGGCGGTGGTGGCGGTGGCGAAAGGGCGGTGGGGCGCGTGACCCAGTTTTTTTAAGTCAAATTTTAGTTTTTTTTTTGCACAATCTTTTTAAGTCAAATTGTATTTCTTTTTGAGACAAAATTTTTAAGTCAATTAGTAGTTTTTTTAAGTCAAATTTTAGTTAAGTCATTTTGAGTTCTTTTAAAAGTGAAAAAATACAAATAATATGTTAAGTTATTTTGAGTTCTTTTAAAGTGAAAAAATACAAAAGTGAAAATTTAGTTCATTTTTTTGAGTTCTTTTAAAATTGAAAAAATACAAAAGGGAAAATTTAGTTCATTTTTTGACAAACTTTTGTTAAGTTATTTTGTTAAGTTATTTTTGTTAAATTTTGTTAAGTTATTTCTTGTTAATTTAAAATTTTGTTATATATGTTAAAGTTTTTGTGAAATCGGCAATTTTGTTAAGTGTTTTTGTGAAGTTCAATTTTTTTGTTAAGTTAATTAAAGTTTTTACGAAGTTAATTACAAAGTTTTAAGTTTTTTTTGTTAAGTATAGTTAAAATTAAAAATAACAAACAAAACATTAAAAAAAAGAAAAAAATTAAAGTTTTTTCGGTCGGCGCCCATCTCTCCTCTCTCCCTCTCTCTCTGTGCGCGCGCGCGTCTGGCGGCGGCGCGAAGCGCGCGTGCGGGCGTCGCGCGTTTGGCAGGGCGGCGGCGGGCGCGCGCGGTTGTCGTCGACGTCGTGTGGTACACCGGCCGGGAGGGTAAACGGGCGGCGCGCGCGCGGCGGGAGCTGGCGGGAGACGACGTACGGCGAGGCGGCGCGGCGAGAAATGGCGAGGCGACGCGGCGAGAGGCGGCGCGGCGGCGTCTTCCGACGGCGTTGGGCACAACGAGGCGTTGATGTCTACGGGTGCTTCTATTCTTGTAGACAGTGTTGGGCCTCCAAGAGCAGAGGTTTGTAGAACAGCAGCAAGTTTCCCTCAAGTGGATCACCCAAGGTTTATCGAACTCAGGGAGGAAGAGGTCAAAGATATCCCTCTCATGCAACCCCGCAACCACAAAGCAAGAAGTCTCTTGTGTCCCCAACACACCTAATAGGTGCACTAGTTCGGCGAAGAGATAGTGAAATACAAGTGGTATGAATGAATATGAGCGAGTAGTACGGCGCCGTAAAATAGCTTATCGGCGTGCGGTTGATGGTAGTAATATTGTAGGAAGTAAACAAGCAGTAGTAACGCGATAAAACGATAAACAAGCAGCGATAGCGATATTTAGGAACAAGGCCTAGGGAATAGACTTTCACTAGTGGACACTCTCAACTTTGATCACATAACAGAATAGATAAATGCATACTCTACACTCTCTTGTTGGATGATGAACACATTGCGTAGGATTACACGAACCCTCAATGCCGGAGTTAACAAGCTCCACAATTAAATGTTCGTATTTAAATAACCTTAGAGTGCATGAAAGATCGACACGACTAAACCAAGTACTAACATAGCATGCACACTGTCACCTTCACATCATGTAGGAGGAATAGATCACATCAATACTATCATAGCAATAGTTAACTTCATAATCTACAAGAGATCATAATCATAGCCTATGCCAAGTACTAACACGAGTGCACACACTGTCACCATTACACCGTGTAGGAGGAATAAAACTACTTTAATAACATCACTAGAGTAGCACATAGATAAATTGTGATACAAAACACATTGCAATCATAAAGAGATATAAATAAGCACTTCACTACGCCATTCATAACAGTGAATAAGTATTCCGTGAAATATAGCCTAAGAGACCCACACGGTGCACACACCTGTCACCTTTACACACGTGGGACAAGGAGTCTCCGGAGATCACATAAGTAAAACTCACTTGACTAGCATAATGACATCTAGATTACAAGCATCATCATATGAATCTCAATCATGTAAGGCAGCTCATGAGATTATTGTATTGAAGTACATAGGAGAGAGATGAACCACATAGCTACCGGTAC